>NC_056725.1:879302700-879547755 GCF_019279795.1 Protopterus annectens
ATTTTGGCAAAAATAAAAGTCTGAAGTGGCATTCACACAAAAAATTAAACTTGTTTTTCTCTGGAGTCAAAGTCACTCACCAAACGTCTTTACTTAATGTAACCAACTATGGTGTCACCGTGCCCTGGCAGAAAGACAGTTTCCTTCATACAATGTGACTTTATTCAAACACGACTCTTACTAATAAGTGTACATTTGATACACTTGCTGTTGACCTGCTTTTTTATTACCAGCAACTACCAGCTTTCTAGACCTGCTCTAGTTATGTATTCTCAGCTGTAATCACCACTTCACCAATATCATCATTATTGTCTTCCCTGAGACTCTGGGCCAGTGCAGCCAGATAAATGGCTTTATTTAAAAAACTTTAAAGATGGTGTTGGGCTCTTTCTGGAACATCTAGTTGCAATGAATGTGTATGCCTTTTCACACATTTATATAATTTCTACTAGTATGGCCTGAAACACATCCTGTTAACCACTGTGAAGAAAAAGAATAATCTGGATGTTCCACTGGTTGCTCTGTTCTAATTCATTTTTCCAAGATGGATTTAGCTGTGTTTGCTTTAAGGGACAAAGGCTTGACTGTAAGCCAAGTGACCAGAGTTTGGTTAGCAGTTCCAGCACTTTCTCAAACTGGCAGTGGGAAGAGGAATGACAAAGCAGAGCGTGCGCTGTGCTGTCAGGGAGGAGGGTGTGTGGACATACTGGAGCACTCTGATGAGGCACAAGCACCAGTACTCAAACCAGCGCCATGCTGAAAAAACAATGTTGCTTTGCAGAGGACGGGCATTTTGGAGACTTGACGCCATGGAGATTGAGGCAGCTAGCTCATGATGTCATTGCACATGAGACATAAGCCAGGCACACCACATAAAAAAATGGACTTTTGAAACATCATAAAAGTAATTTAATAACCGCAAAGCTTTCAGGTTAACACCCTTCACCAGTTTGAAAATATCAAGTAAAAATCATTCATTTAAATAAGAAATTCAAATTAGATCACGTGACACAGCCCATTCAGAATACATCATTTAATCAAATTAAATAATTAAAAGCACAATCCCAATCTAAACATACCTCAATAAATAATCGTTTTAGATACAGCTGTTTTTCTGTTATCGTTAGGTATGACGGTAAATAATGAAGCTATATCCATGGTCTCAAAAATCAGCAATACTGTCAGTAGATTCAGTAACAACAAACAAGTCCTCTAAAAATGTTTTAGTGTCTTTCAAAATGGTCTCCACATTTGCCATGACTGGATGTAGATTCTTCTCCACAAAGCTAGAGATAGTTTCTGTCACCCATCCCCTGCTAGAAGCTATAGGACGCATGGGGGGTTACAAATATCCTTATGGATTTTAGGAAGTCTATAAACTACTGGGATGGAGGGATGCTCTATGGAGAAATATTGAAACAAATCTTCTGTAATGACGTGGTATCAATAAATCAGAAATCAAAAATAAAACCTTTTTAATAATTGCTTGTACTGTGGGTCTATATATAATGACAAAAGTGTCCCTGTCTTGCAATAATTCACTCATCTTTAAAAGATATAGGTATTTATCTAAGACTACTATGCCCCCGCCTTTGTTGGCAGGGTGGATCTCTAGTGAATTACCTGCTTTAAGTTGTTCAAGTGCTTCATATTCTTTATTATTTAGATTATAAAATCCATTTTTAATAGTTTTGTTTGCAAACATCTCTCTGATCTCTCTTTCACATACCTACTCAAAATTCTCAGCATTAGGATGTATTTTTGGAACATAAACACTAGGTGTACGAAAAAGATTCACATTACTATGTGATTCATTTCTAAACTTTGCTGCAATACTGATATTTCTGGTGTACATTTTTAAATTAAGTAAAACATCAACTAAATCGGACCTCCTGGAAGGTATAAATGACAGCCCTTTATTTAAAAGAGAAAGCTGAGCTTCAGTGAGTCCAAATGATGAAATATTAATGACTAAATTATTTGCGAGCTGCTTCTCATGTTCCTCATAGTTCCTGTTTCTTCCATGGGTCGAAGTTGACAAACCCTTCCTCTCCTCCCCTGACTCTGCAACCTTGCCTCTTGTACCCTCATTGCAATAGGAAGCGATTCTTTCAGGGGAAAAATGGGATGGGTGATTAAAACCGTTGAGCCTTGTGCTATAATTTCTCCATTATCAGACTGCTGTAGCTATAACCCCAGGAGGGGTTCCAGAATATGACCTTCCCACTGATTGCTGCAGCATTCAAAAGAAATGCATCTACCATTTAAATTATCTCAAACACCATGTGCAAGTTCATTTCTGTCTTACCACGAAAGAAACAGCACTTCAAATCTATAGAAAAAGCTACCTGATAAACAATGTGCTGACTTTCAGCTCACCTTACAATATTTTTTAAGGTCATAAAATAAAGATACCTTTTTAACCCTAGCCTCTAAACTAATTTGAGATGGACTATCATATAATCTAAGAAGCCTTAACTTTGCAGGTCCACTCTCTCCACCCCTGCAAACTAGACTTCAGTACACAGACCATGCCTTTTCTGTCCGTGCACACAAATTGTGATAATCTCTCCTTCCCATCCTAGAGATTACCCCTCATATCCTAAATTCCAGCCAGATCTAAAAGTCCATCTCAAGTCACAAGGTAAAGGCAAGTGCTCTCTCTCTCTCCATTTCTAGTCATATAACCTAACCTCCTGCTGTTAAGCTCTGCATAGCTTGTCTCCATTATTTACTTACATGATAATATATAACATTTGCTGTTGTAATAAGTTCTTATATTACTTTTCTTATGTAATTACTATTCATTGTGACTCTTTCTACATACTTATACATTTGTTTTATTTACTCTATATATAATGACATGTATCTACTGACTTTTGTACTCCCATGCTGAAACTGCAATAGGTCCTTTGGGTTCAATGCTTTAACCCATTTAACAGTTTCAAACAAATAAATATATAATGAAAGACTTGTTGTGAAGGGTCCAGTTCAGTATGTGGAAATGTTGTTTTCACATGAACTACATGCTACCCATACCATACGTTTCCTTTCCATAACATCCAATAGAAAACTGTATAGTCCAGCACCAATCTGTTGTTGTGGCTGGAGGGGTTATTAAATTTCCCAGTGGATCCGAGAGCTCCAAGGCACTTGGTAAAACCTCAGTGTAAATTACTGTAAAGGCTTAAGTCCCAGCTGCTAACTAGCTCAACTTGTTCCATGGCCTAATCACTTACTGGGAGCCGATTTAAATGACTGGGGGTATGTATTACATTAACTACAAATTCAATAGCCATACCCTTCCTCTCACTATTTCTCAGTTCGCTATATTCTTATTTCTGAAGTCGCTATGGTTTTATTTAATTTTTTTAATTCAGTATGATCTATTATTTCTGGTGTTGTCACTTTTTATATGCCTTTTTCGCTCACATGTTGGGACTGGCTGCAATGAGCATATGAGCCCCGGAGACACAGTATCTTAATTAAAATAATTATGAACAAAACTGCACTGATGTGTAAAAAACACAGAACAATAAATTATATAATATTAATTGTGTTTCAAATACATCACTCGTACACAGCTTTAAAGTTTCTATTAAATCACAATGAATTGACCTGTATAAATATAAATATATAGAACATTGAATTTTCTCTCAAACTTGTTTGACTGATGGATAAATGAAAACGTACCTCCCCAAATGTGACATCACAATGACTCTGCAGCATTTTGAATGATTGACATTTGAAACATACCTCCCCATTAGGTGACATCACAATGTACATCATCCAATGAGATCTATGTAATTTTAACCGTAATTTTAATATGAATTGTTGACATAATCCAATGAAATGTATGTAATTTTAACTGTAATTTTAATATGAATGGAGCCTTGTACTATAAGTCGGTGTGCTTTGGATTAAAAGTTTTTTTCTCAAGTTCCAGTTGCTGTGCCTTTGTTGCCTCACGCAGTGGTCGATGTGTTTTGTTTTATTCTGAGTTGGATCCTGCATTGGTTCCGGTTTTTCTTTGTTGGGCCTTGTACTATATAACCACTGCTCTCTCAGCTGAATGTTATCAGACAGCACTCACTTACCCCCAACTCCACCTGGAATTGAAATAAAGATAATAAAGGAAAAGAAGACCAGTGTTTTTGCTGGAGTTTTCCTCCTCTTCAAAGTTGTTTGGATTGATATATTTTGCTAAATTTGTTAAAGAAACTTGCCTGATTTCCATTGATTGATTTTGGATTAATTAAAATAGAATATTTCCATATTTCCATAAGATCCAGGAAACTTTTGAAAGTACTATGGACTGTGTGCAACCTAGATTAATATTACTCTGGGATTTAAATACTGATTTTTCTCTGGAAGATGTAAGCAATCCTACTTTCCCTGCCTTTGGCTTTAGTCAGAATAGTTACTGACTGATACATACATCAGAAATTGTTGGATTTAGGCTCTCAAGTATAGATGGAGTGGGTGTTGTACACTCACTACTCTGCATATTGTGGGTCTGTAGCCATAGGATCATAGAAAGTTACTAGGCTATTGGCCCTAAGGTCCTTACAAACCTAGCCAAGAATTTAGCCCATGTTCCTACAAGTCAGCACCCAATGCCATTGTCCAGCAGGGACACAGGTGGAATTCCAGGCATGTATTTTTGTTCCCCATCCAGATTGCGCTTAAAAAGTGTTAATGAGGTGCTGTGTTCCCCATCCAGATTGTGCTTAAAAAGGGTTAATGAAGTACTGTGCTTTATGTGGAGAGGGAGTCTATTCCACAAAAGGGGAGTCTCTGGGACACAAATCTGTCCCATCAAGAAGTCCTATTTATGTCACAGACCAGGTTGAGGTCAAGCATGCGGGTTACTCAAGTGGACCTTGCCTTGCGGATAAGCAGCAGTCCCATCAGTGTGGGGTCTGAGATTGCTTTGTATGCCAGACAGAGGTCACCTCTGAGGAGTCTGTAGGAGACCGAATAGAGGGACAGGGCTTTTAGCTTGTCTGTGCAGGGTAGATGTTTGAGGCCCTGGATTCTCCAGTTGAGGAACCTCTGTGGTCTGTCCAGCTGCTGCATGTGCTTTATGAGGTACATGTTGAAAGGGGCATTGTACTCAATAATGGGTCTTATAAGGGATGAATACAGAGATGTTATGACCACCTTGTCCCTGGATGAGATAGCTTTTCTAATGAGGTGGGCCATGTAGAAAGCTTTCCATACAACGGAAGCAATATGGTGGTCAAAAGTCAGTTTGCTATCAACCTGGGTGCCCATGTTCCTCAGGACTGATTTCATGCTTAGGACCTTATTATCAGTATGATAATTTGTGGGGACATCAATCTCCTCAAAAGGGATGATGATGCATTTTTTGGCATTCAGTTTGAGGCCATGCTTCTGGCACCAGTCATTTGTTTGGGTGAGACCCTCTTGGAAGATGTTCACATCACTAGGGGAATTGATGACAGCACCCAGCTTGCAGTCATCTGCAAACTTGGTTAGCCATAGCCCACTAGATGTGGCCTGCACCTCCAAGAAGTATATCCCAAACAGCAGAGGAACCAAGACTGATCCCTGGGGTACACTGCTTCTTACGGGTCTACTGCTTGAGGTGGCTTCCCCTATTTTGACTAGGTGGGTTCTGTCAGTGAGCCAATTTGCTACCCATCTGGTAACATATGGATTGATGCCTAGTTGAGAGAGTTTATCTATTATACCTGGGTGGGGAATAGTATTGAAGGCTTTGACCAGGTCAAGGTAGGCAGTCTGCATAGTCTTCCCCTCATCTATGGCCTTGGTGACTGTCTCAAATAAGTTGACCAAATTTAACAGACATGACCGCCCCTTGACAAAACCAAACTGTATGGGATCAAGTGTCTGGAGGTTGCCAGTGTCCTTGTTAATGAGATCCATGATAATCTGCTCCATGGCCTTGCAGATCAGGCTAGTTAGGATGATGGATCTATAATTTCCTGGATCAGTGGATGGTCCACCTTTGTGCAAAGGGATTACAGTGGCTGTCCTCGACTCAGCTGGGACAAAGTTGGTACTCAGGCTTTGGTTGAATAGGGTGCCTAATGGTGCTGCACGTTCCTGCCTGAGTTCATGTAGGATGCAGCCTGGGATGTTATCAGGTCCCATGGAGGCTGTATTTTTTGCCTTTGAGTGGGCAGTGATGACTTGCTCCCTAGAGATAAGGGGAGGGGTCAGGTACTGGGGATGTCCTGTTTTACTAATGGGGGGGGGGGCAGAGGAGTGAATTTTTCACTGAACCTGTCTGCCAGCAGGTTGGCTGTATCTACAGTGTATGTGGTGTCCTTGACCACTAGTTCTGAGCAGATCTGGGTGATTTCCTTGAGATTGTGGACATATGTGAAGAAGGATTTATGATTGTTTTTTAGTAGCTGTGGCCAGTTTGGAATCAAAGTTTGCTTTGGAGGATTTCACTAGTGTTCTTATTTGCTTGTTTGGGCTAAGGAGAGTTTGCTTCCAATTAGGCACCTGCTCCTTCTTGGTCATGGACAACATTTTTTTTCCTTTTATTATAGAGTTTATTAATTGTAGATGTCCACCAGACAGGTTTACTCTTTCTTGAGGAGGAGGATTTCATCCTATCTGTTCCTGTGGAGGGGGAGGAGGCTGTAAAGCTGTTTATACCTTCCCTCGGGAGGTTGTAAGCAGCTTTGGAGAAGTTTTTTTTGTTTAACCCTACCTAGGGGTGGTCGGGGGAGATGGAACTTTGAGAGTGACTGCTTTGTGGTCGGATCTTACCAGGGATGATGACAATGTAGGGATGCTGCAGTGTTTACTCATGTTAGTTAATACCAAGTCCAAGATATTTTCACCTCTTGTGGGGGTGTCAACCAACTGGTCCAAGGCATTTACATTGATGAAATCAATGAATCTCTGGGCATTTGTGTTTTGGCATGAGTATTTCTTCCAGTCTATGGTTGGATAGTTAAAGTTGAATCTTGATAGATTCAAAGAGGTCCAGATAGTTGGAGTGGACATCTTGAGTCAAAATTGGAGGCCTATAGCTAGCTATGATTTGAATAGGGGTCTTGTCAATTATTAACTGCACCTGGAGTGTTTTCTGTGGATCATACTGTTTGACCAGCATAGAGATGTGTATGCATTTTATATATATTGCAACTCCACCTTCTTTTGTTTTGCTGCCCACGGTTTGGGGTCTGAATGAATGATAGGATGAGTAACCTGGAACAGCTGGGGTGCTCTCTGCAGCTTTGAGCCAGGTTTCTGTGATTGCACAAATGTTAGCTTCTTCCAGGGTTAAGAATGCTTGCATTGAGTGCAGTTTCATGTTTAAACTCCTAGCATTTAGCAGTATGACCTTTAATTTACATTTTGATGAAATTTTCATGTTGGTAGTTTTGACCTCATGGGATTGCCAAAAAAGGCACTATAAGGGAGACAGCAGCCTTTGCCAGGAGCCTGAAGCCCAAGAGAGACAGATGCAGGCCATCTCTGGCAAAACATTGTGGCTTGTCAATCATGTCATCCCAGGTTGTCAGGTACTGGATCGCCTTGAAATGACACCAGAAACTAAGCCAAGTGTTAAAGTCAATTCTTTTGTATTTGTAGTGAGGCATCATTCTGGGTGATGGCAGAATGCTGCTTAAGGCTAGGAACATACCTGCCTGGGACAGATATTCAGTGAGCTCGATCATGTCTCTCTTCATATAGTCCAGGTAGTCAAGTCAGAACTAACAAAATTTGTTTCTTTGATGACCTCCTGTCCTGTTGTTTTGCAAAGATCACAGCAATTATCTTTGTTGGACCACTGTTTTTTTGGTATTTTCCATGAGACTCCCATTTTTCATTTTTGCTTGCTCATGGAGATTTGTCTCTCTTTTTTCTACTTATCAAAATTTCCTAAAAAAAGTAATGCCTTAAGTAATGTCTTTGCATTAGCTGCATTAATATTTTATTATTTTTTTCCTGTTTATGCCTTAGCTGCTTAGTTGCTTCTGCCTAGCTTTTCATGCGATGTAAACTATGTATTGACTGAGGTCTTCTTAAATGAATGTTAATTATTTTCTTTGCTTTTTATGATCTCCTAGCTGTACCTCCTTACTTCCACTAACTCTCTACTCAGCTTCACCTACTTTCACTCACTCTTTAACTTTTTCTAGAGCCCACTGAAGTGTCTACTTTACCCACCTCTCCTACAAATGCTAACCACCTCTCTCTCTCATTACATCTTGCTCCTCGGGTGCCTCCCCTCATCAAACTTAAACCTAACTTGGAAACCCCCTGCAAAGGACGGCTGCCTTGGACTGCCTTTCTTAGTGTTACCCATCCAACCTGCTTAGACTAGCTTGTATGTATCAAGACTAGCTCCTGGAGTGTTTACAATACTGACAATAACCTAACCATAGTGAGCACATTATCAGCCTACAGCAGACCCCCCCCCTCAAGCTACTCTGTACCCTTGTCTCTTTCACAAGGCCAACAAGTTTTATGCTGCATCCCACCCCTTGTTTTTCAACACCTGTGCCCTTAACCTCTACTTATTACTAAATCTCTGCAGTCTACCTCCATCTAGCCTACACTCAGTCCTAACTACAAAGCCCTACTAACTGATTGTTTCTGACTGCTCTGTACTCTCACACCTACCTGGCTCTTCCTGCTCCATTCGCCCTGCGGGCTCACTCCACTCTCCTACCCTGCCCCCAATTACCACCCGCCCCCGCACTCCTACTTTTATTCTTCCCTCTCCCCTCCCAGCCAGACTAATTATCCAATAGACACCCTTCCCCATTACTCCACCCATTTATGTCCTTCCCTTATACTTACATCACTCTTCCTCCCTAAAAATTGAAGTCTCCTCTTCTTTCATTTAGTTTTATAAAAACAAAATATATCTCATTCTAAGATCTCTCTTCTGCATAACCATCCATCTTCTCCTTATCTACTACTATCATTCTCTCATTGCACTCACATGCCTTCCATAATGCTTCACACTCTCCTGGCACCCTGTTCCCTCCTTCTGCTCCTAATTCCATTCTTCTATACCACCTCATACTCCTCTAATACTTATCCAATATTACCTTCAAAAATAACCTCCATACAAACCTACCCCCTCCCACACCCTTACTCTCATTTCCTTTCTATCTCACCTTCACTCATTCAGCCTAACCCTGTACACCTATTCCACCCTAAAATCTTCTCCACCTCTGCTAACAAACTGAAAAATAAACGTATCTTAGATCAACCCAAACTATTACTCTGTAAACCTAAACAGCTACAGTTTACCTCTTTCTACAATCTAATCTTAGCTGGGGACATCCACTCCAACCCTGGTCCCAGTCCCTCTATTTACAATACTTCCCCCTTATCTCCTTCCTCCCCTCACCACTTCCTAAAAATATTCACTATCAGTGCCCAGAGTCTCAACAACAAAGCTCACCAATTTTAAGCTTGGCTAAACCATAGCCAACCAGACATCCTAGCCATCTCCAAAACATGGCTCAAACCCCATATCTCTGATTCCGAGATCCTGCCCCCTGGTTTCCATACTCTCAGACATGACTGATCACACAAAAAAGGTGGCGGCACTGCCTTAGTCTACTCCAACCTTTTAACCGTAATACCATTTCAAATTCCAGTCCCTCAATTCAACAACACCAAACTTACAGCTGGACTACTTTAACTTAATAAACACAAAAATATCTGCATTATTGCTCTTTACAACTCTCCTGGTAACAATATCTCTTCCCGTGAAAACATACTCCTATATGCATCTACTAACATTAACTACGAAACGTACATTCTTAGCGATGTAAATATTGACTGGAATAAAGTTAATAGTCCCTCTCCCTCCCTATTTATAAACCTCTATAATTTCACTCAGATGATTCTTTCCATCACCTGACCTAACAAAACTACCCCCCCAGATCCAGTATTGACTGGATCCTTGTCTCTGACCCTAATAAAATAATTCTGGCACTATTCCTGACTCCATCAGTGACCACCTCCCAGCTTTCATTCATCGTGTAACTACCTCATCAGCACAAATACATTCTCACTTATAACCTCAGTAACTTCAATCCCATAACTTTCTCTAACATGCTTAAACAAATGGACTGGCAAATTCTAAACACCCTTTCTCTTGACAAAGCTATAGACTACTTCAACTCTGTCTTCCTACACACTCTAAACTATCTTGCCCCGCTGCAAAACAAAAGGATAACAATTAATACAGCTCCCTGGTTAACCAAACATACAAAACAAATCAGGCTCCAAAGGGACAAATTATGGAAGCGTTACCAAAACAACAAATTGCCCAATACCCTGCTCCAATACAAACAACTCTGCAACCTTGTAAAGCAGCTAATCACTAAGGACAAACAAATCCTACTATATCAAGCTCCAGTCTAATAATAATAAAACCAAAAAACAACACGAATTCTCCACCAAACAGATTTAATGTGGCTTAGCTCCTCGGCAACATCAGCCTTCTTTGAGCACACAAAAAGAAATAAATACACACTCCCTTTTATACCAACCACAATTGAATAATCACAATTAGTTACTTAATTAATACATCAGTTTAAAAAAGGCTTTTTTGTTTAAAGCAGCATGACTTTACAAAAACAATAAATGTATAACATAAAAAAACTAAAATATGTTACAATAAACATCTCCAGTTGACTTCTTTATTAAGACCACTAGGTGATAATGTATTGTGTTTCAATATATAAATAGTTTCCTTGAATAATAAAATATTTTTCAACAATCTATCATCTCCTTTTCTGACAAAAACTTTTTCTAAAGTAGTACACTCCAAAAAATTCACATTACTATTATGATGTTCCATAAAATGAGAAGCTACTGGGCTTTCTACTGCTCCCCTTTTGATGTCACGAACATGCTCCTGCATTCTAATTTTAAATTTAAAATTTTCTTTTTGTTTCTCCCACATAACAGAGGTTACAGGGGCACCTAAGACAATAAATAACTCCTGTAGTATGACATGTAAATTGATTATTTGGTATAAACCTAATTCCATTTATTTTATCAAAGCCTTTTTTTAAATTGATGTATTAATTAAGTAACTAATTGTGATTATTCAATTGTGGTTGGTATAAAAGGGTGTGTGTATTTATTACTTTTTGTGTGCTCAAAGAAGGCTGATGTTGCCGAGGCGCTAAGCCATCTGTTTGGTGGAGAATTCGTGTTGTTTTTTGGTATTTTTTACCTCTGGACTTTTGTTGGTTGTTTTTTAATAATAATAAAACCCCAGGAAATTCTGGAATTCAGTACACTCACTTCTTAATCCCGGCTCCAAGAATAACCCCTGTCCTGATGCTAGTAAATCAGACCTTGAACTAGGTTCCGAATTTAACTCATTTTTCATAGAAACTATCTCTGCAGTGACCAAGACATTCCCCAACAATAACCCTCCAGTCCCTCACTCTTCTCCATCTAATTCTCCTAACTTCCATCCCCTCATGTTTGAGCTCAAACCTGTCTCCACTACCTTCATAACAAAACTGCTTTCCAAACTTAGGCTCTGCTCCAATGCTCCAGACAATATTCCCGCCTCCTTCCTAAAAAGTGCTGCTGATGGGATAGCTCTCCCAGTTAGCATCATTATTAACAGATCCATAAAGGAATCATACATCCCCAAACTCTGGCGCTCACCTTATATCCTTCCTCTTCATAAAGGTGGAAAAAACACCAGCATTTCAAATTTCTACCCTATTGCTCTGCTTTCACCAATCTCCAAAATCCTAGAAAAGTGTATCCACCATCAACTCATGCCTTTCCTTACCCAAAACCCATCTTTTAACTCCTACCCAACATGGCTTCCGCCCAGGCCATAGCACTATAACCACTCTATTGTCATTCCTAGAAACTGTCAATCAAGCCTGAGACTCATGGCACTTGGTTTCTATAGTTTTGCTTGATCTGTCTAAAGCATTCGATGCTGTTTCCCACAAACACCTTCTCTCTCATCTCTCAAATCTTCATCTCTCTCCAAAAACTTTATCCTGGTTCTCCAGTTACCTACCTGACAGATGTCATGCAGTAAAATGGAATAACTCTATCTCCTCCTCCTTACCTACCCCAACTGGTGTACCACAGGGATCCATCCTTGGGCCTATGCTTTTTAACATCTTCATCGATAACTTCCACACTGCCATTCCTGATGCTAAAGTCATTCAATACGCAGATGACTCAACCTTAGTCTGCTCTGCCTCTAACCTATCTGTACTGCTCAATAAAACCCAAACTGCTTTTTCAATAACCGAAGACTGGATGCACCAAAACCACCTCTCTCTCAATGCTAATAAATCAAAAATGTTACCCCCCCCACCAAGACTTACTCCTACAACAAAAGTACTTTCAAAGTCCTTACTCAATCCAATTCACCTATAGAAGTGGTGCCTTATGCCAAACTGCTCAGCGTTACTATTGATGAGTACCTCAAATTTGACATCCACATCCAACAAAATATTAAGAAAACCTACCAAAAACTAGGCATGCTATATAGGAATAGTCACTTTCTTTCAAACTCCACTAGACAAACTCTGGCCACTACTTATCTTCTTACCTCCTTATACGGAGCCCCTCTCCTAACCAACCTGTCCTTCTCCATCTCCTCTAAACTAGAAAACTGCTTTAATAAAATCTCTAAATTTGCCACCAAATCCAGAAATTCCACCCATCACTGCCTTACCCTACAATCTCTGAACTGGCTAGAACTCCCAAACTACCTGAACTACCTCCAACTCACAACTGCACACAGAATTATATTTCACCCTACTAAATGCCCTGCTCTAGCAAATATCCTTCCCCTATACATCCCCAACAAAACTCTCAGATCTGAGCATCAAAACTTAATAGCCATCTACAAGCCTAAATGTCCTGCTGGCCAACTACGCCTCTCTTTCTCCTTAGACAAGAAATGGAATTCCCTTCCTCCCACATTAAGAACTATGCCAAACTCAGATAATTTTAAATCCCAGCTTTTCAAACACCTATCCACTAAATGGTAATGCACCTGCCGTCACCCTACCTAATTTCTGTTTAAGTATTTGCCCCCTGGAGGATTCCTCACAGGTTCCTAACCTCTCTAAATCTCCTATATTTACTACACCATGAGTGCATCTAAGTTCTCCACATTTACAAGAGCTACCTAACACACAACAAAACTATGTAAATATTGTAAATAGCATCAAAAATGAGTGCATGAAAGTGTTTTCTACCCTAATTTTATTGCTGTGTTGATTAGAGTGTTTGCTTAAATGTATCTGCATAATCCTCAGAACAACCTTAAAACATTTTGTTTGAATATGTGTTACTCTGTGCATATTATGTAACTGTCCTATACTATGCTTCTTTCTGTATGTCCTATACTATGTATTCGCTGCATCTCTGATATTTGTATTGTATTATGTTTATTGGAGCTTTTCACCCTGGGCCTCCACCGAAAACGGGACCTATGGGCCCGGTGGACTTCCCCGGTAATCAGACTGGAAATAAATAAATAACAAATAATGCAGGCTTTCCATGATAGACCTAAAATAGATTAGCCATCACCTGTTATTATCTGTGAGGCTTTTAAATGCTTCCTTCTTACTGAACTTCATGCAGGAAACGGGTCTATATAACAACATCGAACTTACAAAAGTTCGATCGTTGTGATATCGAAACGTTATGTTCAAAACCCAACAAAACCGAAAGCACAGAACAGCAACTTTTTTCCCCAGGGAAAAAAAAATCACTGTTCAGTGACAAAAAACAAAAAAACAAAAACTTAACCTTAAACCTAAACTGAAGTGGGGGCCTTCGCCAAAGTCGATGTGCCGTGGCTTTGCTATTTTCCACTTTCAGCCTTTAGGGTTTGATATTACAACATTCAAATTTGTTTTAGTTCGACGTTGTAATATAGACCCCAGGAGCCAATCAGCAGTAGCAATGTTGGGAGGAGAAATATGTGGCTATTAATAATCTGACTTTCCCCTGTAACAGCCTCATAATACTGTTCCTGACTATAGGTCCTATTTGTTGACAGTTATAGTCAGACGGCAGTAGTTATGAACTATTAAAATAGCTGCTGCAGCAGAATGGGCTAGATCTTATTTTTGTAAGGCTACTCAAAGGTGACTATGTGTACTAACTAGAATTGCAATGTTAACACAGACCTTTGTCAGAATATGGCATTTGGATCTACCCTCTTTTGAGGAAAAGTTATTCTCAGCTGTTGATGTTATGCACATTTTCTTCTCTTTTCTGGAAGGTGGACTTAGAGGACCTACTCCAAGGCCTCTGAAAGATGGGATATTGATTAAAGATATTCTATCTTGTGCCATCATGTCCAAAAATGAGGCCTTATGCTTGCCATTTATAGAGTCAGAGCCCACACACACACACACACACACACACACACACACACACACACACACACACACACACACACACACACACACACACACACACACATCAATTAGTCACCTGGAGTGTGGAAACCCTGGACTTGGGAAGCCAAACCTGGTGGCATAGCTCTCAACTGTTCTGATTTTTGCAAAATGTCCATATTTTTAACCCTTACTTTTTGGTGTGTTCCATATAAAACTTGAGTTTTATGGCAAATCAGTGAGGACTGAATTCACTAAATAATGACAGCCATTTACATTTCAGACTTCATATCCTTCAGAAAATGCATGGTAATACAAAACCTTGTATTCTAGCAACTTTCTATGTTTATACGAGCAATATTTAAAATTTGTCCCTATTTTTGGGCCTGTGTACCCCATTAATTTTGACTTTGTCCTGATTTTTTGTGCTATAAGGTTGAGAGGTATGCCTGGTGGTTTTACGTCTCTCCACCTGGACAAACATAAAAGTTGAAATAGGATATGCCAGATGGTAGCAGTTCAGATGAAAGATAATTACCAGATGTTCAATTCTGAATGGAAAGAATAAGCTTCCTGAGCTCCAGTTTAAAAGAAAACTCCACCGCAAGGAAGACACCTTTTTCAGATTTTTATTGAAGGTAATCGTGATAAGTGTTTTCATCAAGTACAAGACTTCTTCAGCTCAGACAGTAGTAACAGGGTTTTTACATGCTTTGGGGGGGGGGTAGGTGGTCAGCTTGATTGGACTCAAAGCAAGGGGCTGTGTTTGAGTGTGTGTTTGGTGGAAAATCTACCTAATTTGCATGTAGAAGTGTGTATGCCTAGTTAGTGGAAAAATACACTTAATTTGCATGTAGAAATGTGTATGTTGTTGGAGGAAAAAAGTCACCTAATTTTCATGTAGAGCCCTAGGCTGTCCTCTGTCCCTAGTATCCCATTGCCAAATTACATATTAAAACACAGGCTTGTTTCAGGTCATTATTATTTATAAAAAAATAAACAGTTTATTTTTACTTCTTATGGAAAGTGAGCAAGGATCTTTTATGGAGCAATAGGGATTGGTTGTCACCCGTTTATACAGGGCATCTCATATCAAAATTTTCCAGTAATATTTCTGTCATGAGGGTTGTGCCTGCTTTTAGAGGGTTTTTGTAGTCATAATACCAACAGTTTGAAGGGAAAGAGAGTGTTTTCTGTGGGATCAAACACTGACAGAAAGAGCAGTTTCACTCAGTGTTAGAGAGCTTCCTCAGACCTCTTTGTGTATAAACTAATTTAGTAACAGAAATAGATGATAATCCAGAACAAGTAAACATTCAGTAAAAAAAAAAATATATATATATATATATATATATATATATATATATATATATTTATATACACACACACACACATATATATATATATATATATATATATATATATATATATATATATACACACACACACACACACACACACACACACTGGCTTATGGAAGAAGTACAAACAATTTTGCAATAACAGATATTAAGGAAACTGTTGGAAGTCATGAATTTGTAAATCTCCTAAGAGGGTGGATCTCCAGTGCAATGTTTCCATGCTATCAGAATCTGTCAAAAGTCTAACACACCCCAGGCAGTGCAAGTTGTGTATGTCTCCCTAGGCCTGTCGCATTGAGCAAGTTGTACCATAGCTTATAGACAGTAATCAGGCTGGTGTTGAAACATTTAGCAGCACAAGGATAATGTGGAGAGGGTTTGGGAGGTTGCATGTGCTGAGGTCATGGGAGTATATTTGATGACAGTTGATATAGATATTGAGAAGGCTTTTAAGTAGCATAAGTGGACATGTGTGTTTAGGATGATAGGTGGATTTGGGTCCCCCGGGTGTTCAATGGTACAGTCTATATCTGCTCTGTCATTGATTTCCCAGAATCTTCTGTTGTATATGGCACAAAGCAAAGGCATCTGCTTTTCTCAATACTTTTTGTACTGCTGTGGAACCCTTTGCTCATGTAGTAAGGGCGCTTTTTTACTTCTTTGCCCCCCGGAGAGGTGGTTACTGACTTGAAACTGTAGTTTTATTGGCCAATTTAGACATGGTTAACATGCCATGATGACATTGTAATCACACTTCTGAAAAGGGATGATTAGTTGCTAGAGGTAGTTGTAGATCAGTGTGTGTGATATACCTTAAAGAAGCTTTCCAGTGAGTCAGCACATGCACATAAGTACTAAGCACGTGCAAGCAACAGTGCCATTTTGAGTGAGCAGCCAGAGTGAGAGAATGCCAGTATGTTGTCAGTCAGTTAGTTAGATAGTTTAAGTTTAATGTTCCTGCCATACATCCTGATGTATTTGTATATACAGGGCCGGCCTTAGCTGAAACGGCGCCCAAGGCGAAGTACTGCTCTGGCACCCCTTAAGCCCCACCCACACCATACTCAAGCAACACCCCTATTTGAGCCACGCCCATAGATGGGTCACTCCCACAAAAGCCACTCCAATTCTTTCATTGTTTAAATGCATGAAAAATCAGTCATACTACAAGGATTTCATTTATTTTGTAAAACTTGTGTGAATTTTGTGTTGTTATTCTATATTAAATTCCTTATGTAAAATTGGGAATACCAGCTTGACTATGATTTCTGTCTAAATGTCTCCAAATTTTTTTAATTTAGTTGAGATAAATATGATTTACTGAAATTAATCTTATTCAAACATATTTCTAGAAATCAAATCTGCTATCAGTTATCTGGATGCCCTTCAGTGTGTGCATAATTGTACTGTTGGCAGGAGGGACACTAGCATAGTTACCTGTAATGCATAGACATTCTAATGAGCTACTAATGAGATCACTCCACGCAGCCTCATTGTCTATCTAAATCACATTATGCCATGTTGTACCATTGGGCACTGATACATTGCTAGTGATTGTTTTTTTTTTTAATCCCAGCAATTGTCTTTTCATTTCAGGATACTATATATTTTCAGCAGCAAAGTAAGGATTAAATAATAAAAACTGATACTAATCTTATACATCAAAAATAAAATCTGAAGGTAAAATCATCATAAATACTACTTCGAAAAGCTGCACTAGCAATGCTTATGTTGCTATCAAATTTTAGATTTATTAAAATTAAATTCCTTTGTTTCAGCCATTTCATACCAAATCTGACTGCAGGAGTACATAGTAAATACAACAAAACAACAAATAGCTGCAGCCATTACAGTAAGATTAAAGTTCAACAAAACCCCTCAATTGCGCAAACATTTTTAACCTTTTCATTAGTTCAAACATATCATCAACCCACTTTAACATCTTGAGAAAGTGCACTGCTACAAATCAGAAACAAAGCCAGAAATAAATCAAGGACACTTGTAATATATTAGCACTGTTAGCTAAAGACAGACAGTGATAGCATATAAATTAATAGCATTGTTTTGTAAGGCCACGTTAATGTACCCTGGCTGGTAGCATGCCACCTACATTTTCTGGCTAGGGAGGTATGCTGCTCTTCCCCCAATAGGCAGATGAAGGAGCAGGAAACCTTTAAGACAGAGACCCCCATCACCATCACAAAAAAAAAAAAAATGGATTCCCATGAAACCACCAGATGATAAGGGTATGTGCTAATACTGCACACCTCATTCGCATCCTAAACTGAGGCTCCAGACTACGGGTGGGGGGTAAAAGAGGGAAGCACATCTTTTCTTGATTAGACAACTTGTTCTTCCGGCTCAAAATGCCATTGATTACTGTGGACTAATTTCTCCTAAAGACAAAGTTGTCAAGAGTTTTGAGGTGACCGCTATATGGATTCTGGCCAGCTACTATCCCAAAATCCTGAAAATATAAAAAAGGGGAGGGACCGCACTACACAGGATATATATATATATATATATATATATATATATATATATATATATATATATATATATATAAATAAGTATAGATAGAATGCATTTCATTAATCTGTTTTATCTCTGTCTTCTTTAACTTGCAGCTTGTTTGCGTCACTTTTGAAATCACTGATTTTACCAGGGAGAAAGAAGCACATCATTTAGCGGTCTAGAGATAAGTGGTTCTGCAGATTCTAGGGGCGTAGACGTTATTATTAAGCATCCAATAAAATCATGTTCATGCAGCAAGCCCTTCTATTTTATGACTTTCTGCTGCCGGTCTGGGAGGCTGATGCCATCTTTGCTAGGCGGAAATGGTGCTGTTGTACAGCAATCACCTGTTGGCTGAGGGAATGAGGGACACATTTCTCCCAAAATCAAAACTCTACTTTATTCCCATAGTTAATGAACACAATAAATAATAAGATATAGTTTGTAGTTTTAAGGTAACAATCACCCTCCCACCGATCAGCCCCTCCTGCAGCAACCCCCTACCCCCCAACTATACCAGTGTTCCATTACTTGGCTGTTTCAAACCAGTTGCCATAAACACTGTTCAAACTTATCAGTGTGCATATTGCAGGTATGGAAATAAAATAGCACAAACACATATAGAAATTTGCTAAACAAACAGCCTCACAATGAAAACAGACATACATGAGCAGTAAACTTCTCTGCCTTTGAAATTTGCATTCATTGAAACAGCATGAAAACCCACATTCATAGAAAATGCATCGGGCCACTGGAGGATTAAGTTTACCTTTGGACTATTTTTAAAACATAGGCTCTTGGCACACATTTTTTAGGGCCTTGCATACATGTATTTATTCTTTGATTCACCTTCATGATTATATTCCTTGTATAATACATCACCACTTGTCAAAATGTGTTTTAAATTTGTAGTTTTAAACATTCTTTTAATAAACAATGAAACAAGATATATGAACGAATAATGACAAAACAACCTATTTCATAAAACTTCAACATAAAAGTGCACTTGGAGTTCTGTCATTACAATCCACCAAAATCACTCAATATGCACAATCTCTGCAGAAGTAAAATCATCTGAATAATTCCACATTAAAAAACCTATAACTAATGAAGAGGTTGCTACTGGCAAACAACTTTACATCTCAATGTTTCATCTACAAATTCAGTGCCTGCTGCCCTTAAAGAATCAATTGCCTACATTACATTGAAGAAAACAATTGGCAAACCGGTAATATTGCAACAGGAAACGACAACACTTCATAGTTACCAGGCATCTTATACAAAGGAGGGCACCCTTAAAATGTACCAAATAATTGACAACTAGGGGCATGACATACCATGCATCCATACCTCTCAACCTCCTAGCACAAGAAATCTGAACAACATGCTGCATACAATCAGGGCAATGCATGAGTAAACAATCAACCTCTTTCATAAAATGATTGTTGCAGTACCTACTCAGTATAGCCACTGAAATTTAAAAAAAAATGACAGCAATGTATTTCAGCTCGTTTTACACCAACACGCATGCACATGCTCTGCCAAACCAGATCCTTGAGTGTTTAATTGTGACCAATGGATATTCAGTCACTTTCATTCACAGTCTGACTCTTGCCTACAAACTACAGACACTTTTTGACTGTGTACTTCTTGGATGTCTGATTCTTTTCATATGAATGAATAATTACCATAGTAATGCAACTTATTGCTATCAGATGCATACAGTGCACCTCGTTCAAATCCCACCAGACTACACAGATATGTCATTCAGGTACATACACTTTAATAATTGTGCAAACCCCTGATACCCCAGATGTCCAGTCTGATAAAATAAATGAGTAAATAAGTAGCCAAAGGAATATGTTTCACAATATCTAATGTATAAAAGAAAAACAATACATGTTGTCATACTGTCCTGTAGGCTGACTGGCAGTAACACTCCCAAGCAGAAGAATCCAGGTTAGTTCATAAGGGAACAAGGTAGTAGACTTACTATTTAGTACTAAAGATAATAATAAAAAAACTAACAAAAACACAGATGCATATTCCTCCATGTTTGTAATTATTTGAGGCTGTCCACACATTCCTCCAGTTTCATTCTGGCAGTCTCATTATTTGATCTAGCTGTACAGCAAGCCTCCTTTGTGATGAATTTTTGCCTCCCTCAGAACAGCAGAAAGCTATGTAGTAAAGAGTAACTGTTTTATTTTCAATTTGGTGCTCTTACTTAATAATGCTAATGCTTTTGAAAACAGCTCAGCCAAGGAAGTCATTTTTTGTGAACAGGAAAACAAAACTCCAGAACTTGTGCAGTAATGTGCATGGAATTTTGAGCCCCTGAGACATGAAAAATGACTATTTTTTATACAACAAATATAAAGATAGGTCTGTGACAGTTTTTATGGGGGGTGCTGTAGTGCAGCAGGCACTACCACTGGACCCCCTTACTGATATCATAAAATTAGAAGTTATGTACATACCATAACGTTCCATGTTAGTTGTCTTCTCTCACCTTCTTTCTTGCTGGATGGGTTCGGAGCCGATCCTCGGCTCCGACTCAGCACTTGCTAAGCTCGAGAACTCATTTTACCAGCTTGAGGCAACCCTATATCCCATGATGCAAGGCGTGACTACATCAGATCTCGTTTGGTAGCTAGAAGAAAACCCTGCCAAAAAACACTTCTTCCCCAGGAAGTAGATTACTAAATGTAGGAGAAACTAGGCCGATAGCCACTAACAATAATGACTCTTCCTACTGGGAACTCTTGGAAAGAGTGACAACACCCCCAACAAAAGGAAGGTACAACCTCAAGATCAGTCCAGGTCAGGGGGAAGGAGGGAGGGACGCAAGAAAGAAGGCGAGAGAAGACAACTAACATGGAACGTTATGGTATGTACATAACTTTTAAATGTTAAGTTGTCAAACTTGCCTTCATTCTTGCTGGATGGGACCGCGTCCCTAGCACCTCTATCCTGGGTGGCTCAATGGAACAGACTCTTGAGAACTGTGGAACCAAACCTAGCCCTGTCCCTGGAGGCCAAGTCCAATTTGTAATGAGAGACAAAGGTGTGAGGAGTGGCCCAAGTGGCTGCTGCACAAATGGTGTCAATAGGTAGCCTATCCTGAAAGGCTGTGGATGTGGACAGGCTCCTGGTAGAATGTGCTTTTGGTTTTGAGGACAGTTGCTTGCCTCTAAGATGATAAACATAGGAAATGATAGAAGACAGCCATCTGGATAAGGTCACTTTAGAGACTGGGAGACCTTTTCTGTTCTCTGCATAAGAAAGGAATAGTTGATCAGATTTTCTGAATTGTTTAGTTCTGTCCAAATAATATCTGAGTTGACGATGGACATCTAAGCAATGAAGTTTTTGTTCAGCTTTGTCTGAATAATTAGGGAAAAAAACTGGCAAATCAATAGATTGATTAAGATTCATCTGGGAAGCAACTTTGGGCAAAAAAGATGGATTAGGTCTTAAAGATACCCTATCTTTGTGAAAAACCAAGTAAGGGGAACGGACACAGAGGGCTTGAAGTTCAGAAACCCTTCTAGCTGAAGTAACAGCCAACAAGAAAATTGTTTTCCAGGAAAGAAACTTTAAGGAGCATGTAGCAGCTGGTTCAAAGGGGGGTAGAATCAAGGATGCCAGCATTAAGTTCAAATCCCATTGTGGAGGAGGATCTCTGATTGGAGGCTTCAGGAGAAATATACCTCTCAGAAAGGCTTTGCAAAGCTTGTGGGACATTATGTTTTGATCCGCTAAACCCACATGAAAATTTGAGATTGATGCCAATTGGACTTTAACTGTAGAAGAAGAAGACCCTGATTGAAAAATCTCTGCTAAGAAGTCCAAAACTGAATGCACTGGAGCAGTAAAGGGATCTATGTGTTTAGACTTTGCCCAGAAAGAAAAACGTTTCCACTTACTAGCATAAATCTTTCTGGTGGAGGACTTTAGAGAAGCTACTATGATATTCCTAACGGCATTAGAGATCATAGGAAGCCTGGCTAAGGAAGGAAGTGGAGCAACCAAGCAGTGAGGTTGAGAGAATGAATGGCCCGGTGTGGTTGACCCGACTGGTGGGTCAGAAGATCTGGAACTGGGTCCAGATGCCAAGGCTGCACCAGGAGATGACGATGCAGGGTCGGAAACCAAATTTGTCGAGGCCAGTAAGGGGCAATGAGGATCAACTTGGCTCTCAATATGGTAGCTTTCTGAATAACTTGTGGTATCAGTGGAAATGGAGGAAAGGCATACAGAAGTCCCCGGGGCCAATCCTGGGTTAGAGAGTCTCTCGGGGAATGGCCTGGTAGAGGAAAGAGGGTGAAGAAGTCCGGGCATTTGCTGTTTTGGGGTGTAGCAAAAAGGTCGCAGGAAGGGAAGCCCCACTTCTGAAAAATCTCATCCACTACCAATTGCTTGAGAGAACACTCATGTGGCATGAGAATAGCTCTGCTCAGTCTGTCCGCTAAGAGGTTGGATCTCCCAGGGATATGCGTTGCTATCAGAAACCGATGAGAGGAGATTGCCCATTGCCAAAGTCTGAGAGCTTCTTGACACAGTGGGTAGGACCTGGTCCCGCCCTGCTTGTTGATATACCAGACTACAGACATGTTGTCCGTCTGAACTGCAATAGTCCCTAAGGGAAGAAAGTCGCTGAGGGCTTGCAACGTTAAAAGCACTGCTCTCATCTCTAGGACATTTATGTGCAGATGGTATTCTATGGGTTGCCAAGTCCCATGGACCATCCTGCCCTGATAATGCCCCCCCACCCGATCAGAGAGGCATCCGAAGTGACTGTGGCAACCGGAACTGGGGGAACAAACAGTCGGCCCTGATGGAGCAGAGGAGAAGACATCCACCAGGTTAGATGACTCTTGCACGACTGCGTGACAAAAATCTCGTGACTCATGGGGAGCTGCTGGAATGACCACTGAGCGAACCACATCCACTGCAGAAGATGCATGTGGAAGCGGGCTAATGGCAGTAGAACAATGGCCGCAGCCATAAGACCCAGAACCTTCAGGACAAATTTGGCTCTGATCTTTTTGCTGAGTAATATGATCCGAACATACTTCTGAATGTCCAGAATTCTTTGTTTTGTGAGTCTGGCTGACATACTGACAGTGTTTTATTCTGCGCCTATAAAGGTAATAGATTGGCAAGGCAACAGAGAAGATTTTTTGAAGTTTATTGAAATCCCCAATTGTTTGCAGGTTTGCAGAGTGTAGTCTCTGGCCTTGAGAAGTTGAAGCCTGGTGGTGGCGGAGAGGAGCCAGTCGTCTAGATACGGAAACACCTGGAATCCTTGACGTCTCAGATGAGCCATAACCACTGCCATACATTTGGTAAACACTCTGGGGGCTGTAGTGAGGCCAAAGGGCAGGGCTCTGAATTGAAAATGACTGGACCCCAGCCGAAAGCGGAGAAACCTTCTGGAGCGCCTGTGAATCTTTATATGATAGTACGCATCCTGAAGGTCTATTGAGCACATCCAGTTGTCCTTGCCCAAAAAGGGTAGAATGGATTGAAGCATGACCATCCCGAACCTTGCCCTCTTGACAAACTTGTTTAGTTTTCTGAGGTCTAAAATTGGTCTCTAATCTCCCGTCCTTTTGGGGACCAAAAAGAATCTTGAGTAGATGCCGGATCCTACTTGGTCTGCTGGCACTATTTGGACGGCTCT
Organism: Protopterus annectens; assembly: GCF_019279795.1. Lineage (NCBI taxonomy): Eukaryota > Metazoa > Chordata > Ceratodontiformes > Protopteridae > Protopterus > Protopterus annectens. Next base: position 879,326,652 of record NC_056725.1, read on the forward strand.
TTTTGCTAGGAGCTTTGATACCTCCTGCTTTGCCAATTCCCTTAGACCGGGTGAGACGTCTGGAAGGGAATGATGAGGAATGGGATACCTCTCGAAAGGGATATTGTAGCCCTCGGATATGATCGACTGTACCCATTTGTCTTGAGAGAGGGAATGCCAGGCTATTGGGTACAGCGACAATCTTCCCCCGACTGCCTCCAAGGGTGGGCAGTCGGGCAACACCTCAGGGATGCTGGAAGGGTTTATCAGGGAGAGTCTCCCTGCTACCCTGATTCTGCGGACCCCCTCTGCCCCTAGGGCGGCGCCTATTGTTATTATTACCCCCTCTGCCTCTGGGGGTAAACTGACCACGTGTGTCCGGCGTGACTCCTTGAGATTTACAGAACCACATTTTCCCTCCCTTCTGACCCTTTGGATAGGGTCTTGAAGGGGTGGAGAAATGGCCTCCTATGGCAGAAAGGGTCTTGCCATCTTGTTCACACCTGGTCAATGTATCCTTCACCTGAGGCCCGAACAAAGCCGAACCGTCAAAGGGGGTATTGGTGAAGGACGCCTTAAAGGGGTCTGCAAAATTACAAAGCCGCATCCAGGCCTGACGCCTAAGTGCCACTCCTGTGCCTGCAGCCCTACTCACCCCATCGGCTGCATAAGAAATGAGCCACATGGAGGAGTTAGTCAAAGAATTGAGGATTCCTAGCTGTGAGGCAATCTTATCCTGAGCCCCAGTCGCCAAAGGATCCTGAACCACTTCACCTAGTTCCTTGAGAATGTCTCTCTGAATTCTGGTAAAGTGACAAAGGTAGTTCAGCGAACGCATAGCAAAGGTCGCTGAAGAAAACATCCACTTGCCGTACCTATCCATGGTCCTAGAATCCTTATTAGGAGGATGGACAGGCACAGAAGGATCAGCAAGTTCCTTCTTGGTGGCCGCCGCCACCACCATAGAATCAACAGGGACGCCCTTAGAAAGAAACTGTTTGTCTGCACGGGCTGTAATAAATTTGGAGGGCCTCCTAGGAACTGGTTCCACAGAATCCGGGGCTGCCCACGCCTTCTGAGCCACTACTTACATGAGTGGGTCGAAAGGTGGAGACACCCAGGAGGTGGAGGGTTGAGATCCAAAAGCCTCCAGGTATACCGAGTCATCCTTGGAGGGGTCAATGGAAGGCCAGTTCCCCCTCTGCTTAAGGAGTTCCAGGATGTCTGAAAAAGAGACATACTCAGAGGGGGACCGTGGGGAACCCTCCAACTCATCTAAGTCGGTATCTGATGTAGTAGACTCAGGGGAGTCTGTGTGCTTCCTCTTACATGTCCTCTTACGCGAGGGTTCTGCTGCGGGATCAGGAGAAACCTCGGAAGAGGAAGTTATTCCCAATGAGGAAACCTGGGGCGATGGATCTCTGGGTCCGGGAGCAAGAGACTGGCAAGAGACATCAACAGGCACCGAAGATGGAGGAGCTAAAGGAATAGACCGTTGACCTAGCTCAGGGGCTAGGACACTCCTCATCACCTCGAAGGCTCCTCTCCCAGGGAGGCCAGAAGAATCCCGCTCCGAAGAAACAGGAATCCCCGGCCCCACCGAAAGAGAAGGCTCCAAAGCCGATGTCAGTGCCGAGCTAACCAATGCCGAAGCTCCAAGAGGGAGAGCAGGGTCGGACAAGGGTCCGATGCCACTCGCCCCCTCGGAGCTGACAAGGGAGACTCGATGACCGGATCCCTCCAAAGAAGGTCCCATGGAGGAGATCGGAGCCAAAGACGTCGGAGCCGAAAGGGGCAGTATCGGCTCCGGCGCACCCACAGTCACCGTTCCGAGAAGCTCCGGCTCCGACCTCTGAAGGAGAGTCGGAAGAGGAAGTTCAGGGGGATGAGAAATAGCAGATGTCTGTTGAGATGGGCTATGGAGCATTTGGGCTAGTGCCTGTGACTTCAACAGTCTGCTTACCACCCTCTCTAAATCGTGGTCTGTCAGCCTGGAAGATCTTGAAGATCGGCTCCGATGGCTCCGCTCCGATAAAAGAGGAGATCCCGGAGCCGAACGAATCGACTCCAGGGAAGGAGACCGAGATCTCTTCCTGGATGGAGCCATCGGAGCCGACAACCCCTCGGTTCCAGACGGAGCAGAAGACTTATCGGCTCCAATACTGGATAAAGACACGTCGGCTCCGGCCGGAGCCAACAAGGTAATGGGTATCTGTGTGTCGGAGCCAGACGGAGCCGACACAACAACTTCCAAAGTGGAAAGATCGGCTCCGGTCGGAGCCACAGCCGAAGGCTTGGACACTACAGCCTGGGCTTTAGATGGCTTAGAGGGTTTAACCGACCCAGCCTTGGTCGGAGAACCCTCTGGCTTTAACAAGCCATGAAGAATTAATTTGTTTCTTCGTTCCTGCAGGACTCTCTGGCTAAAGGAGTGACAAATGGCACAGGAGTCCTGCAGGTGTAAAGGCCCCAGGCAGTACACACAAGAAGTGTGACCGTCTGTCAGAGACATTTTCTGACAGCACGAGTCACACTTCTTGAAGCCTGAGACCTTCACTTCCTTAGACATAATTATGTCCACAAATGCACAAACACACAACAGTCACGCAGTTAACCCCCAAAAAACAGACAACACACAACCTGACAGGAATTAACTGAGGGAGGCTTAAGGCCTGAAGAAAGGAATAAATCCTAACATAAAGAAAGGGAAATATAAGGTAGAGATGAACTATTAGTATCAAATATACTCAATAAAGGAAAAATAGGAGCTAAGGGAGAAAAAACCCTGACTAAACTTCACAAATTGAATATTTACCTGAGCTGGTAAAAAAAGAGACCTCTTCGCGAAGCGGCAAATGAGATCTGAGGTAGTCACGCCTTGCATCATGGGATATAGGGTTGCCTCGAGCTGGTAAAATGAGTTCTCGAGCTTAGCAAGTGCCGAGTCAGAGCCGAGGATCGGCTCCGAACCCATCCAGCAAGAATGAAGGCGAGTTTGACAACTTAACATCATACAAATACAGGAGCAGCTTTTTATGTTATATACCTTTATGTTCTTTTCCTGTTATGTCTCTCACTCTCTCTCACTTGTATCTTAGACAAATGCCTGCACGTGCACATGTGCTCCCATGAAAAAAAAACTACTATTAATGATCACTTGTCACCCTCATGAAAAGTTTTATTACTAGTATGGGCATGATCCTTCTCTTCTGGGTAATGATGTTTCTCATTTATTGGTAAGAACCTTGCAGGATTCTATCAGTGCATCTTAGACAGTGGTCTGGGGGTTGTGGATAGAGTGGTAAAAGGAAAAATAGCACCAATCTAACATCACCATTTTAATGATGTGCAGTAATATGGGTATCCTGCCCATACACAGACCCTCACCTCTCTATGCCATCTTTCTGAGTATCCAACTGAAACTAGCAGTCATCAGTACACCGATTCATAATCTCACTTCCAGTGAAGGAAGGTTTGCCTTCTACTTCCAGCTGTCCCACTGATGACTCGTGTCTGTTTCCATACTTTGGAAGTTGTCATCACACACACACACACACACACACACACACACACACACACACACACACACACACACACACACACACACACACACACCATAAGTTTGCAACTTCATTCCAGCCAGAAAGAGGACCATCATACATGGAAATTAAACAGCCTAGTGGATTACCTAAAAATAGCCAGAATATAAACATTTCATAACCAAATTAACAGCCTAGAAAATTGAAGGCACTAGCATTCTATGTCAGGATCACAGAACTCCATAATAACATATGATATTCACCCCCCCCACACACACACACACACACACACTTTCTCATGCATACAGAAGTGAATAGTTTAAATTACACACACATACACTTACCTTCTTTCTTAACGAACGGCCAAACAAGCACACACGGACTTAATCCCTCTTAACAAAACTGCTAGCTTACATTTCGCACGCCTGCAAAATGTATTTACTTCCACGTTGGCGTGTGCATGCATGATTCTCCTTAAAGGAGAAGACGCTAATACCGCAAAGCTGTAAAAGTGGGAGGGCGCTCACCACCCCCTTTGCCTGTGGTTCCTGTGCCCTCGAGCAACTAAATTAATTAAAATAAAAAAATAAATAAAGTAAAAACTTGCGCCCTTTACAAGGCCGGCCTTTATGGCGCCCTAGGCGGTTGCCTAGTTCACCTATGCCTAAGGCCGGCCGTGTGTATACAGTAAACTACTTAAATGAACACCCAAGCCTCAATGCCTTCTTAATGCACATAAGAAGAGCGAGATGGTGTCAGAATGGGATCCAGAGTTACAGCCATGAGGCAACCGAGTAAAGTTGGAAGAACATATATGAGTGGATCATCCCTAGTGCTCAAACAACTTGCAAAACAGGTCAGAAACAAATTCCAGGTACTAAAACTTGCTTAAATGATTTCTTTTGCTACAAATATAAAATGAAGTACTCTGCATGCTCATAATGAATTTCTCATTAAACGAAATGTCTGAAACTGTGACATATTGATAAAATTATTCAAAATAATTACGAAACTGTTTGAAACAATATCCAAATTGCTTAAAATATACAAAAAAAGTGAAAATGACCATATTTTTTGCTATGTGCTACTTTTTCATATTAACTAAAGCTATTAAGAATATCCGAAGTGTGCCAAGTGTTTGCAAGTGTGTGCAGTATTACAGTGCAGTTATTTCACAAAGCAAAGTTGTTTCAAAGGATTTTCCGCAAAGTACAGTTATTTAAAGGCATATTTCGCAGAGTACAGTCTTTCAAAGAGCTTATTCTGCATTTCATTATTATTAGTACGTGGTGTATATGAATGTTCGTACATAATTACAAGTGCTATTTTGCATTGTGTTTTGCTATAATCTGTGGGAATGGCAGATGGCTTTCTCAGACCCACACCACTTGCGTTTGATAATATTGCAGAAAATTGGAGAGTGTTTGAGCAGGAATATGATATTTTCATATAGGCTGCTTTTTCTGAGAAAGATGCACATACAAATGCATTTATTCTGCTTAATTTAACTGGTTCAGAGACCATTGAAAGTGAATGTTCCTTTGTATATGCACCTGCTGTGTTTGCAGGGGAGGGTGAAGACCACCATATACTGGTACCGGCTGAAACAAAGGAAGACCCTGAGTGCTTAAAACATACATTTACAGAAATGTGTAACCCCCAAACAAATGTTACAATGGAAAGGTGCTTATTTTACACAAGGGATCAAATGCCTGGTGAAGCTTTTGCTGCATATATAACTTACTTGAGAAACAAGGCTAAAATGTGCAGATTTGGTGATTTGAGAGATGAGTTGATAAACGACAGGCTTGTATGTGGTATTACTAATGACATAGTGAGAAAGATTTTGCTTCAAGACAGTGATATGATGTTTAAATAAGGCCACTGAGATTTGTCAGATATATGAGCTTACAGAAAAGCACATAAGTATGCTTACAAATGAGAATAGCAGTGGAAGGCACAGTGACAAAACTCATGTTGATAGTATGCAGCACGTGGTTAAAAGAAACAGGCCAAAGCACATGGCACCTATTGCAGGTCCTATAACAGTCCCTGGGAAACCCCAAGTCTTTCCAGCAAATTCTAGGGCATACTCAGTGAAGCATAAGGGTGAGTCAGCAAAGTCAAAACATGTGCCCCCACCCGGCTTCATAGTCAACTGTCATAATTGTGGTGGAAATCACAAAGCCAAAAGAGAAAAGTGCTTAGCTTTTGGTCAGCAGCATCATTCTTGCAATAAGTGGAATAATTTCAAAAGGTTTTGTAAATCAAATAAGACACATTCTTTTATTAAAGGAGGGCATTCCAAGAGGCAAGTTGATCAATTAGAAAGCTGCAACCCTACTTTTTATGTTGATGGTGTTTCTGTACTTGGTTAAACAGTCAGTGCAGTAGATTTGTGGGCAAAGAATGAGATCTTTTGTACTGTTTGGATTAATGGGAGTCCTGTAGAGCTCAAAGTATATACTGGCTCAAAGTGCAATGTTATGTCAGCAGAAACATTTGATAGAGTAAACGCTGCAGAACAACTTGATTTAACAAAGTGTGCAAAGCCTATTGCTTATGGTGGTGAAGAGATTCAAACCGAAGGCTCAGTAGTGCTCTCATGTTACTCTACTGGGAACAGCTATGACTTATAATTTATTTGTAGTCAAGAGACACATGCAGTCATTATTAGGCCTCAGAGACTGTTTGAAAATGGAGCTGCTTTCATGTAATAAAGAAGTTCACCATGTAAGCCTGCATGACAACAGCTCAAATTTCGCCTGAACTTTTTTCTGAGTATTTTGATATTTTTGCAGACAAACTACCAGTTGTGTACTCTATAAAAGTTATACCCAGAGGTCAGCCCAGTTAACAGACCAGAATGGAAAGTTCCAGTAGCTATGCAGAGCTGAGTCAAAGCTGAGCTAGAAAGAATGCTGCAGCTAGGAGTAATTTGTCCAGTAGAAGAACCTACTGAATGGGTATCCTCCATGGTGGTAGTCCATAAGAAAAGCTCAAATTATATCAAAATATGTATTTATCCAAGAGATCTGAGCAAAGCATTAAAAAGGCCTCATCATCGAATGCTCATAGTCAAAGAGGTTGCTGCTCTCATGCCAAGCACCACTGTTTTTTCTGTCTTAGATGCAAAGAGTTCGGGTTGGCAAATTTTGCTTGACCAAAAATCTTCATTGTTAACCACCTTCGATATGCCATTTGGAAGATACAGATTTCTGAGAATGCCATTTAGAATAAATTCTGCCAGTGAAGTCTTTCAACATGAAATGGAGTCAGTTATTTCTGGCTATCCACGTGCTATTATAGTAGATGATATTCTAGTAGGAGGCATTGGTGAAGCTGAACATGACTGAAACCTGAAGAAAGTTCTGGAAAGAGCACGTGAAGTGAATCTTAAGCTGAATCCTCAGAAGTGCAAATTCAGGATACAAGAAGTTACTTATGTTGGTCACTTGTTTACCATTTCTGGCTTATGACCAGACCCTTCCAAACAGCAGTTCTTGTGATGCCAGCTTTAGACAATGTCCAAGCCATACAACGTTTTCTTGGCATGGCCAACTATCTAGGCAAGTTCATTCCAGATTTAAGCCAACTTTCAGCACTGCTAAGAGAGCTGACATACAAAGATGCAATTTGGTCATAGTCAGAACAGCACTAAACAGTATTTGATGTCCTGAAACAGAAAATTGCTAAGCCACCAACTCTCAGTTACTATGATGTTCACAAACCATTACTCTTTCCTGTGATGCTTCTAGGCACAGTCATTCTTCAGGAGGGTAGACCAGTAGCCTATGGACTGAAAACTCTTACCCAAACTGAGATGTGGTATGCCCAGATTGAGAAAGAGCATTTGGCTATTGTGTTTGCATGTTCGAAGTTCCATGATTATATTTATGGTCGACCTATCCAGATTGAAACTGACCACCAACCTGTAGTTACTATTTTGAGAAAGCCTATGCATACACCTTCAGCTAGACTGCAATGCATGATACTCAAATTGCAAAAGTACAATTTCAGTCTTGTTTACACAAGAGGCAGACTTCTTTATCTTACTGATACTTTATCCAGATCGCCCAGAAAAACCACAGAACAGCATTACAATGAGGCAGTTTGATTCTGAGGTAATGGAAGTGAGAATTTTTTTCCAACATGTCTCGATGAGCTCAGAATTCACACAGATTCAGATCCAAGTCTCCAGAAGCTAAACCACTTTACCAGTTGAGGATGGCCTTCAAAGTGATCTTGTTTACCAGTGGAAGTGCAACTTTATTTTCCATACAGAGATAAGATTTTGTCAGACAATGGTATCATCATGAAAGGTCCTAAAGTGATTGTTCCAATATCCTTGAAACAAGAGTACATTCAGATTTTGCATCGTGGCCACCCAGGAACTGATTCTACCAAAAGAAGGGTGAGAGGTCTAATATTTTGACCTTTATGTCAAGAGATATTGAGAAAGTACTTCCATCTTGTTCAGTATGTAATAGTACAAAGCCACATCAACAAAAAGAACCACTTCAGTTAAGCCAGATTCCTGAACTACCTTGGTCGACATTAGCCACAGATATCTTTGAGTGGAATGGTCAACATTAATTGGTGTTAGCAGACTCTTATTCAAATCTGTTTGAGATTGACCTACTTCCAGTACTGTCATTACTAAGTTGAAGCAACATTTTTCTGTCCATGATAGTCCGCACAGAGTTATTTCTGACAATGGAGCACAGTTTACTAGTCAGCAGTTCAAGAGATTTGCTGAAGAATGGGACTTTGTTCATATTACAAGTTGTCCTGAATACCCTTAGTCAAACGACTTGGCTGAATGTGCAGTTCAAAGTGCAAAACAGTTGTTAGAGAAATCCAGTCGTAACAATACCGATGTTTTTTGCAACTTGTTAAATCTTAGAAACATTCCTCATGATAAACATCTTGGTTCACCTGCCCAGCGACTTATGTCAAGACAAACCAGAACCACAGTACCAAGCAGCAAGTAATTTATTGGTTCCAAGAGGTAAGAACAGCAAAGCAGTAAAACCCAACTGTTGAAAAAACATTTGTCCCAGAAATCTTACTGTGATAAAACCAGCAAACCACTCCATTCTTTGCTAAATGGAAGATGATGAGGATGCAGACATCAAAAGGTTTTGATCGCACCGGATTTGTGTAAAGTTTGCATCAAAAGCCGAGACCATACATTGTGGAATCACAAGGAATGGAATTCAGATGAAATTGTAAGCATTTGTTACCAGTGTTACAGCATCCTGCCTAAGACAAAGTCTGTGGTTAGCAGAATGACTTGTCCAATGTTCCAGTTCCAGAGGACATTCGATCATCTATCCCAGTTCCTGAGAAAATCCCTGAGACTCCTCAAGCAGAACATTCCCCAGTGACTGTCCCTGTTGCTAAACCCAGTCCTAACTGAGGTCAGGTCGCATCTGGAAACCTACTTCCAGATACACGGTAACCTGGACATGACTGTTGTTTTTCTTTATTAGTGTCTATGTAATTGCATGCCTATTCAAATGCTGTTGTTTATATCAGATAGCTCAGTAAACAGGAAGGATGTAGATCAGTGTGTGTGATATACCTTTAAGAATCTTTCCAGTGAGTCAGCACATGCAAGCAACAGTGCCATTTTGAGTGAGCAGCCAGAGTGAGGGCATGCAAGTATGTAGTCAGTCAGTTTATTTAAGTTTAATGTTCCTGCCATCCATCCTGATGTATTTGTATACAATAAACTACTTAAACGATCAGCCAAGCCTCAACGTCTTCTTAATGCACATAAGAACAGTGACAGTAGTAACCTGCTGGAAGCTTTTTTTCAGGATTCCTGATTTTAAAATCAATGTTTCTGAGTCCTCTACCTTATGTGTGTTGGCTTTTCACCAGTGGTTGGACCAGTTTATCTATTAGCTATTTAGGCACTGAGATCCACTCACAAGTCAAATTGTTGCAGCAGTGTATGTGCAAGACTGTGGGTAAGATCATTCATAGCTACGTTACAGGATAGGATGGGATGGGATCTGATTGCTATCTGACCAAAGACTAACCATTCTTATGACACCTTTGCCACTCAAGTTGCTGCATTTGTTAAGTACAAATATGGTTCAACCTCAGGAGGGACTTGTACTGTGACAGCAACAAGGCATGTCGCAATTCATCTGGACCCATTTAAGACCTAAAGTATACATCAATATCATGACTGGGAGAACAGTGAAAGGCAGTGTACGATTCTAAGCCATCTCCCTGTATGCACTTACAGGTCATCTTCATATGTGGTGCCTTGGAAGCATGTGGGAATTAGATGCTTACAGGAGAGCTTGAGGACAGTGGGGAGATACTGACACACGCTGTCTTTTGACTTGGAATGATTGGGAAAGCCACTTTGTGAGCTAAGATCATTACTGATGTTTTCACGTCATGGGCTTTTCATGTTAGGTGTAGATAAAAGTGTAGTTATTTTTTTTTTTGCCTTTTCCCCCATCCCAGAGAGAGTGATAAGTGATTAGTTATGTTTATTAGGTAGACTAGAAGGGGCAGTGGAAGTGGTTGGTAAAGTGAAAATTCAGCTGATTCATGATGTTAGAATTTTAGATTATGTTCAACATACATTTAGTCAGGAGCCAGAGGACTGGCTAACAAACAGTAGTATCAAAGCTAAATTCCATCTGACAAACACACTTGTCCCTTGGGGAGGAAAATGAGATATTTAGTAACACCAGTGACTGAACTGTCAACTGGTATTCTGAAGAGGTTAGAGTTAAAGGTTGATCAATCCCCCCTGCATTCTCAGCTTTGGGTAAAGATAGCCGCAATGTATAGGGTAGACCATTAGGAGGTTTGCTGAGGTTACTTGCTTTGAAGGTACCGCATGCTTCCTTCTATATCCTTGATAAGCTTTTTAGAATGTTTCTTGGTCATCTATGCCAATGCAAGAGATGTTTCTCAAGCATATTGAATGACTGGAGACGCATTTTGTCACATGCTGTAAGCTGGATTTTTTCTGGGAGGAGGTGAGAGTGGTGTGTAGTCAGTCTATAGACAAGTCTTGTACATAACTAGCTGAAGATATTTGGGATTCCATTTCCTGATGTACTCCTTGTTTTCCAGGTGCTTCAGGTGTCTGTGCTTTGGAGAATCCTAGTGGTAGCACATAAATGTACCACATGCATGTGGAAGACTATGGACGTTCCTGCTGTTGGCCAGTGACATCGGTAACTGCAGACATATTATTTCCTGAACTTGCTCTATATGTAAATAAAATTTAAGGGATACTCTGTTGTGACATAGGCTGAAAGAAAATACTCATACCATGAAATGGTTTTTTAATGTAGAATGCTGAATAATGTAACCACCTTTTCATGATTTGTAGTGACTTGAATTTTAGTATATGCAAGTCATGGTTTGATGTTACAGTTTTATGTAGGTACTATTTAAGGCAGTGGTGAACAACGTCTGGCCCTCGACGCAACACCATCCGGCCCCTAGAGAGTAACCAAAAATTTTTTAAAAAGTGAAAAAATGCTATGCCTTACTTCAGTCATGCAAACTTTTCAGCATGTGCTTACTTACCTAATTGACTGCAGTTGCGCACACTTCTAATTTTAGCTGCTGAAGTAGCTATTCTTTGTTGTTTATAACTTGTAATCTGTAAACCGTAGTAACTTTCTACAAGAATTTGTAATAAGTCATGGCTGCAAGCCAGAATAAAGTTACATGCAAAGTTGATGTAGAAAACAGGCAATTTCATGACTGCTGTCTTAAGTAAAAATGCCAGTCACCTATACCTATTGTTAACTCGTAATGACTTGCTATGTTTTGAGGTGGCCCACAGATGCATTAAGAATTCATGTAGTGGCCCTCCCCACAAAAAGGTTGTGCACCACTGATTTAAGGTAATGTATTATGTTAATGTTATACTTGCTATGATGATAGCAGACTGGGATTCCATTTCCCTTTTATGTTCCAAGTTTTTCTTACCCTTCGGATTTTTTTTTTTAATTTCATAAAGAGATTGAAATAAAAAAAAAAATGCTCTGAGCCTGGCATTCTTGGATATACTGATTCTGAATAGAGAGCCGTATTAGACAACAAATTATGTGAAGTTGTGCTCTGTTATCTGAAATGAGAGTAGGCTTCTGAGACAGAAGGCGAGTGAAATTAATACTGTATATTAAAGAGCTCTCCCACACACAGCTTGTTAGCTGAAGGTGCTGTAGGCCGCACAGTTTCATGAGAGCCTTAGAAAGAGTATCAGCACATAAAATATTAACAGAAAATAGAAAAGCAAAGCACTCATACATCAAGAAAAAGAGCGCTGATCTGTTTCATGCTGTATAAACAAATTTGTGCAGAAATTCAGAGTGCATTGTAATGGGGTGTTCAGCAGAATTTTCCCTGAAACCAGTATGATGATTTCCTTACTTCCCCATGCTGGAGTTTACAGAGCACAGAGTATGATACATTGCACCATTTAAATATAAATAGTTCTCAACTGTCCCTGGATTGCTGAATGTCTTTGATTTTGCCTTATATTTTGCCCTGTCACTCTTAAGATTTGTACATTGTTTTCTTTTTTTATTGCAGTAATATTTTTAAATTTAATTTAGATATTTTTCTTTGAATTTTAAAATGTTCTTGATTGACGAGGGTGGAAGGTAAACCTTATTTTTTTTTGTTCTGGGAGGTTGATGGGATTACTTGCTTACAAACTAAGGAAGGAGATGATGTGCATAATTTTGATTTAAGTTAAGAGAAATACTTTGTTTTCTTGTGAGAGCTACCAGAAAAGACTTTACTGTGAGTGTTTCTGATTTTCACATCCTGCTTTGTCCTTATTTTTGTCTCTCTTGTATTCTTAAACCCGCTGCCTCTTGAATTTTCCACTCATTATGAACATTTGACTTCAGAAAGCCCTCACACTCTTATCTTATTTGCTGGTACTAGTGATCACTACAAAATTATAGTTGGAGGTCCCTCCCTAAACTTCAGCTATCCTCCTTTTTATACCTTCCCACCAGTACTTACACACTGCATTTACCATAGCCTTAACTATCTGATGTTGTCAGTTTTCATTCTGTCCTCAACTGATGAGTTTCGATCTGATCCCTCGGATCCGACTCGGCTGTTGCTAAAGCTCGTGGCAACCAGGAACTCTCGAGCTTTTCCCTTACCCACAGTGCAGATCTCGTTGCTGCTCCAGCAAAAAAACATGGTCTGTTGGTACACTCAAGCTTCGTAGAGATGAGTGACAGTAATTTTTCTTACATTCCTTTTTTTTCCTTACTGCTTACTATCTATATTATCTTAAACCTTACCCTACTTCCGTTTTCATTAATTTAATAACCTCTGCCTAATTTTCTTCCCTCATTTTTGTACTTTTGTACTAAGTAGATACTATCATTAATATCTCTTCCTCTACCTAGGCAGTTCTTCTTACCATTGCTGGTATTTCCCCTTTTTTCCTTCTGCTTGCTGATATAAAAAAATAATATAAAAAATCACTTTCACCTTTTTATGTTTAGACCTTTATAAAAAAAAAACTCTAAACATGTTAGAGAAGCCAGCAGGATTTAAGAAATGAGTAAAGTGTGGGCATAAATTGCCTCTCTCTCTCTCTCTGATGCCCAGACTTTATATGTTTACTGTCTGGGCCCTCTTCATCTACCGGAAGACTGTTCAATATGCCACAGTTTCAATCTACAAGCTTTAGTTGAAAGAAAAAATAAGTTGATATTAAAAGGCCTTCTCTCCTCTTTTGGAGAAGCTATTTCCGAAGGTACTTCTACTAAGTTGAGGAAATCCTCATCTCTGAGACCTTCTACTTCATCCTCTGATACTTCAAGAAAAAGATCCAGTCTCAACCCCAGATCCAAAGAAACCAAAAATTACAGATCCTACCCTGACTACAGATCTGAAATTGAAAAAAATCATCTGATCCAATCACTACAGGTCCAAATGCTCACAAACAGGATCCGACAACCTTTAAGTTGTCGGAGCCTAGGTCATCGGATCCAACTTCACCAACCTTGGCTTTTAAGCTCTTGCCTAGAGTAAGGTACTCTCCCTCCCTGGATCCTGTCCTGGACAGAGTACCTTCACCCATTTTGGAGTGCCCCAAATCTCCATGTACCCTTTCTGTTCATTCTTCTAGAAACCTGACTGAAGAAGATGGGGAAAGACTGGTAAGGAAGATGCTCATAGTGCAGGGAGAGATTGGGGTTTCCATGGCTCCTACTCCTCTGGGTCAGAAGATCTGAATGTCTTCAACTCCCCCATTGCAGGTTCCTCCACTGACTACAGCAATAGCATCAGAGTCTCTGGATTTGAGTTGTCCATATCGCATAGTTTCAGATCCAAGAATAATCTTATCTTCGGATCAGAAATTATCGCTGAGAACTCCAACCCCATCGAATCCAGAGAGCTCTCAGAGGTGTATCATGCCTGTCAGGTGCAAGGTGTTGCATTCAACTCTGAGATTTTTGGAGCCATCTCTACACCTTGGAACTTCAGCACTGGACAACGTGGCTCTGGCTTCCACCTCAGAGACTTTGCCTCTCTGAGTGGGAGAGGGCTGTGGTCCAGAAGCATGTCTTCTCAAGTCCGATATCCTCTTCTTCTCTGGTCCATTCTGCCTTTGAGGCTGTGAAGAGGGTCTTTTCTACTCTGGCAGTTCAGATGGAACCTTCCCCATTATAACCCAGCACTTAGAGCCTCACCATCTTATTCCACTGGGACAGCCAGTACAGAAGCCCCAGGGTCTCTCTCAGGGAATTATTTCCTTTTCTGATACATGTCCAGAGCATCCTACTGAGGAGGCCCCCAGAAAGAGGATGTGCAAGATGAAGCACATTGACTCTACAGAGGAGTCCATCACCAAGGATAAATATTTCATTGAGTCACCTCCTGAACATGTCTCATTTGGAGACATCCTGGAAATCCTTAAGCAGAGTGGCTGGATGCCCAGTAACCCAATGTCTGAGGAATCTGTTCTCCTGGAGGCTTTTGGTACTGGACTCTCTACCTCCTGGGTTACTTTGCCCACCAGTAAGCTTATTGATTTGCTCTCACAGCATACATGGAAGGATCCAGACACCATAGAACCCATACCTCGGAGACCAGATAAGATAATAGCACCACCCATGGACAGTTCCTATTGATGCCATGGTCATTGTGGTGACCACCAAGAAGGAACTAGCCAAAGAAAGTTCCACTGTCCATCCCCCCCAACAGGGAGTCATGAGCAATGGACAGATTTGGGAAGTTTGTATCTGCCTCATCCACTTTTGTGCTGATGTCTCTCAACTACTGGCACATTTTACCAGATTACAGAGGGATTTGATTAAGGAGTTATCAAATACACTTTCGGGTGCTGTTTCTGAGGCCTCTGTAACTTCCTAGCTGACTACCTTTCAGTCCATATCCAATGCATCCATGAAGTTGATCTCAAACGTAACAGAGGAAACCTAAAGGGCAGTGGGTTCAGGCATTTCCATAGGGAGACATGCCTGGATGCACCTTTGTGAGGTTGCAGCACCCTTCAAGTCCTCTTTCATTAATGCCACCTTTGACGGAACATCTTTATTTGGCCCCAAGGTAAAGGACGCTCTATTTAGGTGTGAGAAGGATAGAAAGACTATGTCTGCCATGGGCATTTGTTTTTCAATCCCTCAGTGAACCTTTTCCAGGAATCAGGAAGGTGGTTGGAAAATGTGGTTCAAAAAGTCTCAGAGTGCTTTCCAGGACAAGTGGAGGAGGTTCTCCCAGAGGCAGAGGAGGGAACTCTAATGGATGTTGCTGCCCACGTTGCAGAGGTGGCCCACAGAATCAGGGTTTCAGAGAATCATTCTTTGACAAGCCCTACCAGTATTTCCCTAAAGGAGGCCTGATTGCACACCACTGAAGGCAGTCAGGGGATGATTATCCTTGCACTAGAGAGCCTGGCTAGATATAACAAAAGATACTTGAGTACAGAGGATCATTTCCAGAGGATATATAATACGCTTTTCCCTTCCACCTCCAGTCTCAAGTAAAATCCCTGATGTTCCACCCAGTCAGAGGGAACAAGCAGCAATTCAAATACAAAAGCTGCTAGAAAAGAGAGTCATACAACAGGTCCTACCAGTCCTGATAGAATCCAGAATTTACTCAGGGTTCTTTTTAGTGCCAAAGAAAAAAGGGGACTGGAGACCAATTCTGACTCCCACCAAACACAAGACAGTTCAAAGAATTGAATCTCGGATGGTCATGGTTCAGTCCATTCTCCCCTTTTTGGGCAAAGGTGACAGGGTGTTCTGAATAGACCTTCAGGACACTTAGTATCCTATAAAGATGAACAGACAAGCCAGAAGGTATTTACACTTCTGGCTCGTAGCCCATCATTACCAATTCAGAATACTGCCCTTTCACCACAGCCCTCAGGGTCTTTACCAAATGCATGGCAGTAGTAGCAGCTCATCTCAGACTGCAAGGATTCCTAGTGTTTCCATATGTAGACGACTGGCTTATATCTGCTCAGACCAGGCATCACCTCATGTTGGCAAAGGACCAGGTTCTCCAGACTTGCTTATTTCCAGGGATGACCATAAACTATGAGAAATCTCATCTACAACCTACCCAGAGCCCAGAGTTTATAGGAGCAATTTTTAATATGAAAACTGCCATTGCATCCCTGCCACTATTGAAAGTTCAAACAATAAGGTCACAAGTCATAAAGATAATCTGCAACAACACAATTTTGACCCATCTTGTCCTTCAAGCCCTGGGATAAATGGGAACAGCAATAACATTAGTACCGCTAGTCAGATTTTATATGAGAATTCTTCAATGGATGCTAGCTACACAATGGTCAATTCTTTACCAGTCTATGTCTTACCAGATAAAAATCACTCAAACATGCAAGAGAGACCTAGAATGATTCATTCATTCAGATCAAGTCCTTCTAGGCCATTCATTCATTACCCCTTGTAGCCCAAGGCCATAGTGACCATGGACGTTTCCCAGTTAGGGTGGGGGGCATTATCTGTGGAAGACAGTTCAAGGCACTTGGTCCCCCAATTATGCCAAATTGCATATAAATGTCCTAGAGATGACAGCAATGCTGTTAGCATTGCAGGCATTCCAGAATGCTCTCCCCATAGGAACTATTGCAATACAAATGGACAACATGTGAGTGGCTTGGTTCATCAACAAACAAGGAGGAACCAAATCCTACCCATTGTGTCAAGAAGCTCTCAGGGTCTGGCAGTGGGCAATCTCTTCCAACCACGTTCTCTCAGTAATGCACATTCTGGGGAAATCCAATGTGATAGTGGACAAACTGAGCAATTGCATTCTTCTATCCACCAAATAGTCCCTCAACAAGAAAATTACAGACAAGATCTTCTGTCAGTGGGTCTAGCATTGCTGCACTCTATTCATTTCCCCTGAACAGCAAGTACAGCAGCTACTTTGCCCTAATACCCCAAGACGGGGAATCTCCGAGGGATGGTCTACTTCACAATTGGCCCCCATCTCCTGTATACGTATCTGCCCATTCCTTTAATTCCCAAATTCCTTTAGAAAGCTTCCAGGTTGAATAGCAAAGTAATCCTCATTTCTCTGTATTGGCCTCTTCAGATTTGATTTCCCTTTCTTTGGACTCACCTGATTCAACCACCTTGGTTTCTGGATCCAACTCTGGACCTTCTGTCTCACCCAACAGACATAATACCCCCAGATTTGACAAACCTCATGCTGACTGTCTGGCTTCTCAAATTCCACTGATAGCCAGACAATCAATGCTCTCTTCTCCTGAGCAGCACATTTTGATGTCTTCATATAAACCATCCACCAGGAAACTTTACTACAGCAAATGGAAAATGTTTGATTTTTGGCCTCAAAAACACAACATTGAACCTTTCACAGCTCCCATCCATAATATATTGGATTTTTTATCACATTTGTTTGAGGAAGGAGCTAGCTATTCCACAGTTAGAGTCCAGGTAGCAGCAATATCAAATGTCCATGTTGGGATTAATGGCTCTTTAGTAGCATCTCATAAATTAAGCAAAGCATTTTTAAGAAGCATACTACTCTTAAGACCTCCCTGTAAAGATCCTACTCCTACTTGGGACCTAAATTTATTGCTGCAGAACCTTAATCAACCCCCACTTGAGCCTGCAGCTACTGTGACCTTAAATTTCTTTCATGGAAGACAATTCTCCTAGTAGCCATTACTTTGGTCAGAAGAATTTCTGAGATCCTTGCATTATCCTCAAACCCCCCATACTTGATTTTTCATAAGACAGGTTAACTTTACATACCAGTGCATCAATCCTTCCAAAGGTGGTGTCAGAATCCAATATTAATCAGTCTATTAATTTGCCTGTATTCTTCCCCAAAAGTTCTAACAAACGTGAATAAGTGCTACACTTATGGATGTTCACAGGCAGTTACGTTTTTACTTACATAGGACTAAACATCAGAAAATCGGATCAACTGTTTTATTTATAGAGCCCACTCTGAGTAAACCGGTTACTAAAGTTACACCATCTAAATGGATAACCAATTGCATTTCCTTTGTTTATAATAAATTGGGCGTCACTCTGACAAAAAAAAAAAAAAACATTTGTGCTCATTCTACTAGATCCATGGCAACTTCCTCAGTATTTCATTCCAGAATGTCAGTGGATGATATTTGTGCAGCAGCTACTTGGGCTACTCACCATACATTTATTACTCATTACAAGTTAGATCTGGTCTCCAGAAGAACAGCATCTTTTCATTTGATGGTGCTCAGGAATATCCTTCCTTGAGTCCACCCTGGAAATTAGGTAGCAGGGACTTTGTCCCATCAGTTGGGGACAGAATGAAAACTGACAACATCAGACAAAGAAGTTGTGTACTCACCATCAGAAAACCATACACTCCGCAAGGATGGCATGCAGGGTCAAACCAACAATGTAAAACAACCAACGACCAGCAAAAATGATAGTGAACACACAATAAAGAAGATATAATTATTTATTTATAATTTCTCCAAATCCAGACCGGTTTCGGCTATTCAGCCTTTATCAATGGATACAAAAAGTTTTTTGAGTGAAATAAAGCAGCCTGCATTTATACTAATCTCTGATTACCTGGAAGCAGTGGTACAGCACCACCTAGTGAATGGAGTATCAAAGTGCATTTTGATACTCCATTCAATAGGTGGTGCTGTACTATTTCCTTTAAAACATGAAAAAACAACAAAAACTACACATTTTAAATGAAAATAGGTGGGGCCCCACAATGTGGGGGGGCTGTGCCCCCTGCATCCCCCCTAACAATATATATCAAATCCAGGGTCGCACAACATTGGGGTGGGAGGCAAATCCTAAGTTTTTGCCTTGAATACTGGTTGTCGATCAAATGAGCTGTCGACCAAATGAATGTCGATCAAATGGTCTGTCGATCATATGAAGTAGACCTATATATATATATATATATATATATATATATATATATATATATATATATATATATAGACACACATATACATATATGTAATATATAAACATGCACACATATAGACATATACATACATATATGTGTGTGTGAAGATATATATATATAAACACACACAAATTTATATATGTATATATAGACACACACATTAATATATATATATATATATATATATATATATATATATATATATATAGGTTCATAGGTTTATACTAGGCTATCTGCCCTAAGGCATTTATAAGCCTAGCCCAAAGTTTTGTGGCTTACACCACCCCTTATATGAAAAAATACTGTGCCCATTAGTTTGTTGTGCCTCTGTCCAGCAGTGACACAGAGATGATTCCCGGGGTAAACCTACAATCTCCCATCTACAGGTCAAGATTTCTCTTGAACAGAGCCAGAGAGGTGCTCTGCTTCACATGGACCGGGATTTTATTCCACAGCATAGGGAGTCTCTGAGTGATAAATCTATCCCTCCAGCACGTCCTATTTATATCCGTGCTAAGGTTTAAGTCGCTTGCTCTAGTGGTTTTGGTGGATTTGGATTTTTTGAGGTGGAGCATGTCCATTAATTCCGGGTTGGACATGGCCTTGTATGTCAGGCACATGTCACCTCTGAGCAGACGGTATGCGACTGAATAGAGCTGGAGTTTCTTCAATCTGGCAGCATATGACAGATTTTGGAGTCCTTTATCCTTTTGGTGAGGAACTTTTGGGGTCTCTCCAATTGCTGCAGATGTCGGGTGAAATACATCCCGAATGGGGCATTGTACTCGATCATTGGTCTGATAAGTGAAGAGTACAGAGGAACAATGACCTCACTAGATCTGGATGTGAATCCCTTCATGATCAGGTGGGCAATGTAGAAGGTCTTTCTAACCACTTTAGCAATGTGAGTGTCAAAAGAAAGGCCACTGTCAACCTGGGTCCCCAGGTCCCTGATAACCTCTTCTGTGCTTAGTGGATTGCCACCTATATGGTAGCTTGGGGTTACCTTGTTTTTCCCGAAGGGTATGACTATACATTTTTTGGCGTTTCAGTCCTTTTACAGAAGGTAAAGAAAATAACAGTAACCCTCACAGATACCATTATATGTTAATGGAATGGGAATTCAAAGTGACTTCCTTATGTCTGGCATGAGTAACACAAAGTATTATGGGAAAGAGAAAGGGGTGAGGGAGAACAAGATCATGTTGATACATCAAACCCCATTGGTAGCCATGTTGTGGAAAACAGGCTAAAATTACAAATAAAGCAGTAGGAGTGATTTTTGATGTGTTAAAATAGTTCAGGAAACAAAGACAGTGTGAAAAAAATTAAGTTCTAGAGTGGAGTTTTCCTTTAAACTTCTAGTATTGAGTAGCAGTACCTTTAGGTAGTTGTGAGTGATTTTTGTTGTGTTGGAGGGTTTAACAGCTTGGCAGAGACTAAAAAAGGCACCATGGGGAAAGATAAAGTTTTTGCCTGTATCCAGAAGTTAAGTGGTGACAAGTGCAAGCCATCGCTGGCAAAACATTGTGGTTTGTCGATCATGTCTCCCCAGGCTGATATTGGATCCCCTTGTTGTGACACCAGAAGCTAAGCCAATTGTTGAAGGCAATCATTTTTTGCTAGTACTGTCGCATCATCATTGGTGAATGTAGATTGCAACTCAAAGCTAGATTCATACCCACCTATGACACATATTCAGAGAGCTCCATCATGTCTGTCTTCATATAGTCCAGTGAGGTACATCTTAGATCATTTAGGCCCACATGGACTATGACCATGTCATACTGGTACTTGTGGTTTAAAGACCAAAGGGCAAGTGTGATCTGGCAGATCCTGGCTCTAGACAGACCGCTTACTGTGATCTTCTCCATCTTTAGCCTGGTAAGGGGGGCATAAGCATGTCTTACAATGGCATCCCCAATAACTAGAAAGTTTGGCTGTGTGGTGTGTTGCTTATGGGCTTGAAAGCTGAACTGTTATGATTTTCAGAGTTATGTGTTGTGTGAAGTGCTGTCTTTTTTGAGTGTGTACAGAGCTGATGACAGATGTTTTTAGTAGGTCTTCAAGGTTTAGATAGATTACATGCAAGTATCTCTGAATATGTGAGTTTATGTGTTTGTTCCTTAGTGTTGGTAGTGGGTGTTTTCAGCATAATGCTAACACCTTGGTTTGCCTTTTTTGTGTGTGTATGCGAGAGCTTTGCTTCCTGTGACACTGTGTATCTACATCTCTCACCCACCGTGTTTACCTTTTCTAAAATTAAATGGTTGTTTGTAAATATAAGGCAGTTACTACACTGCATGAGTATGTCCATATCTACCAGGCAAGAAACAAACATGACGGGGGAAACATCTATCCATTTTACCAGATCCTTAGTAGATGGGAAGGAGTAGGGGAGAGTCACTTAAAGGCCTAAGTGAAAGTGTTTAGTAGTATACTAGTGGTACTACCCCCTGTGCAAACTGGCAGCTCTTCAAGCAGATATAAACAGTGGGAGACTCTGGAGAGTGCTTCCTATAGAGAATTTTAAACTGGAGAGGTTTGCTTATGTGCAAGGCACAGGTTACCCTGTTTGTGTGATGCACAAATGTGAGGCTTTTATACCAGCAGGACGAAAGACTTTTTTTACACAGTTACACCCTCTGGCCAATTAGATAAACACACAATCAACCTTTCACCAGCAGTTTCCAACTTGATTGGGTTGAATTAGCGCTCTGCTTCCAACAGAGTGCAGAATAAAACCCTCTTAATGTAAAACAATTTTTTTTAGCTCAGGTGCAGTAACAAATGCTTTACAACAAAAGGCAAAACTCCTGCAGCATCAGGAAATCTTGGAAATAAGTTAACAAACTTCTATAAACACAGAAAAACTTTGCAAAACTTAGAAATATTTTGGGAAGCTCAGGTTAACTTTGACAAACTCAGAACAGCTTTTGCATATCAGAGGAGTTGGGAAATATCAGAATACTGTGAAAATGACCTAAGAGCAGTACACTAACAAACATATGGCATTTGTTTAACAAGTGCAGGCTGAAAAACAGTGATTAATTTAACCAAATCAACAAACACAGCAAAGAACTGTTAAATAGCAGTGGGGTGGTTAAAGCAAGTGAAAAAAAAAAAAAAAAAGAAAAACAAACAAAAAACTTATGTCAGCTTTATAGGTCCACAGATGGTTTTAGATGCAAACTTAGGTCTTGTAGACACTGGTGTCCAAGCCAGGTACAGGTAAGATCTGTATGAAAGATTCAAATATCTGAACTTGTACGGTATCTTGTAGATATTTAAGAAGAGACCTTGTTCAGGTGTAGAGGGTATTTAGAGGCCACTACCTCTGGAAATGCTTGAGGTTATCAAAGAATAGTAGAGAATAATCAGACAACTTGTGTTGGGGATTATATAGAAATGAGAGTTGTACTAACTGGTTCTCTGAGAAAGTAGCTGACACCTTGAGTAGACTACCAAATTATATTAAGTAAAGCATTAGTTTAGATAGTCTTAAGAATGACTTTGTACACTTATTATGGGATGGTTGTTTTGGTATATTGCCAGGCATTATTACCCTTGCCTGAAATATTTCTATGTATGTATAATGGAGCAATAGTAGGAGGCACATAATTGGCAATGGAAGTTAAGAAGTTATCAGATAAGCAAAACACCTTGCATTACAGTGACTGCAGGAAAATTAAGAAGTCCTATAAGTATGTATTTTATATTTTCTTTTACCTTTTTTTCTCCCCATCTGCATGGTATTCATAGATACTCCCAATACCCTCCCAAAGAACACCGTGACGAGACTAATTTCAATCCTGTCTATTTCATCTCTACTTTATCCAACATTAAATGGTCCTTCCTTAATAAACTCCCCCTTAATGATTCTGTAACCTCTTTCAATACTCTATTTCTAGATGTACTAAACTTTTTGGCACCTTCCAGGATAATAAGGGCAAAAGCTAAACATGCCCACTGGCTATCAAAGCAAATACACTCTATCATGCATCAGAGAGATGCTGCTTGGAAAATCTGGGCCAGAAATAAAACTCCCCCCTTATTTCAACACTACAAAGAACTTAGGAACAAGTGTAAAAAACTTGTTAATAGAGACAAAAAAACTTTTCTTGCCTCCTATCTTCTTGCCTGCTATCAAAGTAGCCCACATAACAACCTCAAAAAGTTCTGGTCTAGCATTTGCAAGATCTGCCACCCAGGTAATCTTCCTACTCCCAACCCATTCCCTCTTAATATTGCCTCAGAAACTGCTGCACTGTTAAACAATTACTTTATTAAAACTATGCAAGAACTAACTCCAAATACTCTACTGCTACCTCTCTACCTCCTCTAACACAGTCTCCCTTCATCCAGTTCCCACTCACTTTATCAAATCTCAACTAACTAAACTCAAACCCTGCTCTCCTTCTTTTGACAACTTACCTTCATACTTCCTTAAAATTGCTGCCAGTGCTATCGCTTACCCTGTCTCTATTCTTATTAATCACTCCATCACTGAATCTCTTGTTCCTGACTTGTGGAAATCCTTCTTCACAATCTCTCTACACAAAGGAGGCAACTCCACTGACCCCTCCAACTATCGTCCTATTGCTATACTATCCCCACTTTCCAAAATTCTTGAAAAGTGCATCCACTCTCAACTATTGAGACACTTACTTGATAATAACCTTCTTACTCCCACCCAACACGGCTTCAGACCTCACCACAGTACTTCTACAGCCTTGATTTCATTTACCCAAACAGTATCAGAAGCCTGTGACAACCTACTAGTTTCCCACTTTTTCCTTGACCTCTCCAAAACTTTTGATACCGTCTCTCACTCTAAACTTATCAATAAACTACATGACCTTCATCTCTCTACCCCATCTCTATGCTGGTTTTCTAGCAACTTAGCTAATAGAAAACAATCCATACACTGGAAAACTGTCACCTCCCCATTCCTTCCTGTCAACACTGGTGTACCCCAAGGCTCGATATTAGGACCTCTTCTATTCAATATTTTTACCAACAATCTATCCTCTACCTCCAACCTCTCCACCCTCTTACAATATGCCAATGACTCCACCCTTATTACTACGGCTCATAGTATCCCTGAACTCCTTGCCCATAGCCAGAACACTTTCACATCTATTGAATCCTGGCTCACCAACAATCAACTAATTCTAAACTCTAAAAAGACAAAACTGTTACATTTTCTCCCCAAAATACTGGCACCTTACAAATCCACTTTTTCTATTACCTCCTATAACAATACCATCATCAGACCTGAACCTAATACAAAATTACTAGGCATTATAATTGATGATGAACTAAAATTTGACGTACACATCCATCATTCCATTAAAAAAAAAAAAAAAACACCAGAAATTTGGTCTCCTTTATCGGAATCATAAACTGCTCCCCTCATCTTCCAAACCCTCCCTAGTCCTGTCTCTCCCATTACCCTGTCTTCTGTATGCTGCTCCAGTTTTCACCAACCTACAATCTTCACTTCTGTCCAAACTAGAGCAAGCATACAATAAAGTAGCCAGATTTGCCTGTAACCTACCTAGGAAATCTCACCACTGCCTTGCCCTTAAATCATTACAATGGCCCGAATTCCCTAAACAATTGTCTCTTTCTCAATTACACATCACACACTCAGTTCCATATAATCCAATTTCCTGTCCCTCCATCTCTAACATCGTGTCCCACTATAACCCCCGCCGTAAACTTTGCACATCTGACAAAAACCTTCTCAACAGCTATAAGCCCTCAAAAAATATTGGTAAATCCCTGTTTAATTACTCTGTAGCTCACATCTGGAATTCCCTTCCACTGAAAATAAGAAGCATCCCACATAGACTACAATTTAAACAAGAACTCAAACACTGTTTTCTCAACACCTGGTCTTGCCCTTGTCATGCTCCTACCTGACATCTGACTGATTTCTTCCTTTACTCCATTTCTGATCTATTCAGTTTCTCTATCTATTTTTCTACCCACTTTCTACTTTTTATTTGCTTTTCCAAAACTTTACTTTAGAATATCCATCAATCTGCTCTTGTAGATACTCCTATTCAAGAATAACGTCTACTACTATTGAATCCAATTAATTATGTTCTTTTTGACATTGTGTATTTCTTTCATGCATGTTTCTTATCTTATAGTCCTATAGGATTCAAAGTCCTATGTAAATTTGATATTTTTAACTATGTATTTGCAATTGCTTTTTTTCTCTTTTGATTGTCTTGCATATGTAAATGGCAGTGGTGGCTGGTGACTTCAAATCAAAGGGGAGCTGCAGGAGACAGTTGAATGGGTGGAGCCAATGGGAAGGGTGGGACCAACTAGAAAGGGGCAGAGCTATGCTCAAAACCACAAAAACAGGGACTCTAATTAAATATGCTGCCTTGGGTGTCAAACAGTCATTATGAGAGTCCAATCAAGACAAAATGAAGTGTAGAAGAAAAAAATATTTCAATACATTGGCTACATGAGAGCTTACTTACTATCTATATGGAAACAAAAAGGTTGTGAGGCATGGAAAAAATAAATTACTTTTTAAATACATTACTGGAATGCCATTCAAAATCAAATATAAAAAACAAGCAGCACTCAACTCAAACCACTTCTCCTTGCACTGCAGCTCTAATTATAATTTATAAAAGTACCAAATAACATGCTGAAAGTAGCAATTTCTGTGATACTCCCACTTGTAAAAATGTTTCTTATCCAAAAAAGACCTGCTGCCTGACAACTATCTACTTATTTCATGGGGAAAACATGATCAAAGTAAAAAATGAACAGCAAACAAGAAACAAGCTCAAGATAAATTGCTTAAAGGATTACTGCACAGGTTATGGACTACACATGATAGATTGGCATTCTGTTTAGTTTACTGGTAAAGCCTGCAAAGATGACTGCAAGTCTCCAACAAATGTAGTGAGCTTTTGAAAATGCTCTAATCCTGTCCTTTATTACAAACACTGTCATATGCATTTCAATACCTAAGGCGTATACATTATCTAGTTATGTAAATATTTTATGCATGGCAACAACAAAAAGGCTTTAAATGTTGGTAATTCTTTAACAGTATGCTTATTAAAGTTTACTTGCATCTTACAATCTCAGACAAGCATACCTGCTGGTCATTAAATCATTGCTACTTAAACACAGAGCAACAGGCAGTGCAGCAACATGCATTTTAAGAATAATAAGAAGCATAAATCAACAGTATAAAAATATGACAGAAAACAGAACATTCTGCAAAATCAAAGACAGATGAAAAGTCACTGTAGTACTTGTGTCTACCTTGGATGGGGGGATACTCTGCGCACGTACACTCCATAACTGCTCCATGGCTTGCTTGGACACTACATGAGGGGAGTGGGTTGCAACAAGCATGTCACAATTTGAAATGTCTTTGGCTGATGGTGATGGCCCTGACACATCTGTCATACCTCTCAACCGCAGAGCAAGAAATTTGGACAAAGCCATAAATAGAAGTGGGACAAAGGCCCAGAAATAAGGACAATTTTTAAATATTGCTCTTATAAACTTAGAAAGACAATAGAATAGTAGGTCTTGCATTAGTATGAATTTTCTGAAGGGTATGAAATCTGAAACTCAAATGTCTGTCATTACTTTCTAACTTCAGTCTTATGAAAAACTGACCACAAATGTGATACAAAAATATAAAATAGCCACACACTACAGCTGGGAACCTGTCAAAGAAGGGACACTTTTTAATATTAGTACTGTTAAGGTCAGCAGATGACAAAATAAGAGAATCTACATGCAATTCTGAAATAAAAGTAATCTATAACTCCGATCATTACAATTATTTCTTAATTGTAAACCGTCCACATTTTCTTCCAAAATTGCCATTTTGCAGAGGGATTATTAGGGGGAGAGCAACATTTTGAGCCAAAGTCTGGGACAGTTGAGAGGTTTGGATATATCTAATTCTATAAAGCGATTTATTTGTGTGTACCTCTCAACCTCTTAATGCAGGAAATCTGGACAAGGCCAAATATATTGGGGGGACATACAGACAGTACTAAAAATTGCTGCTGTATAAACTTAGACAGTTGACAGAAAACAGGTCTTGCTTTAGCATGCATTTTTTCTAAAGGGAATGAAGTCTGAAACTCAAGGTCTGTCATTAATTAGTGACTTCACTGCTAAATGATTTGGCAGAAAACCACAAATTTTATGAGGAACAAACCAGAAATAAGAAGCAAAAATCTATTAATTCTGTGAAAATCTGGACAATTGAGAGGTATAGTTCAGCCGGGGCTGTCTTTGAGTTTGCCACCCCCCCCACAAAATCATGGTCGAATGTGGCCTCCCCCCTGCAGCCATTCCAATGTCCCATTATTTGGCTATTTCACCCCATTTACCATAAACACTGTAATGTGCATACTGCTTTACTCCTACAATGATTTGGATTTCATTTAAAAGCTTTATTTTACATTTTACAGCACAAACAGTAATAGACATCTGCTAAACAAAGCAATGCAGTCTCACAATGAAAATAGACTTAGCATTAAAACTTCTCCGGCCTTGAAACACACATTCATTGAAACAGCATTGAAACCCACATTCAAAGTAAATACATCTGGCCAGTGGCAGATAAAGATTAACTTTGGTCTGTTTTCAAATCATAGGCCCCTTGCACATGAAGCATACATGTGTTCTTTGATACACCTTCCTTCTTCTTCTTCTTTCGGCTTTTCCCGGTTAGGGGTTGCCACAGCAGATCATCTGTCTGCTCATGATTGGCAGTGGAATTTTACAGTGTCGAGTTGACCAGCAGGTATGTAAAGCTAATAACGGGGGAATACAGCCCAAAAATAGGGACAAATTTCAAATATTGATCTTATAAACCATGTACTTTCTGAAGAATAAAGTATTTCCACTTTTACTGGTTAGGGGTCACCACAGCATAACTCTGGTCCGCTCATGACTGGCAGTGAATTTTTACAGTGTCAACTTGCCAGCCTGGCACCCAACCTTTAAAGAAGGCACACCCACACATGGAGACATCTACCCGGATATCTTTAAAGTTCACATCAACCACAGGTAGGACATGCAGACTCCACACAAAAGGCACTCCAGCCGAGAATCAAACTAGAGAACCCCTTGCTGTGAGGCAACAATCATAGCCACTGCACCACCACGGTTGTAATCTGAAATTCAAATGTGTGAAAATCCAGAAAAACTACAGATTTTATGAGGAACAGAACAGAACAAAAATATGAGGCAAAAATGTGAATGTCTTTCACAAGTGGTGGTGGGTAGGAAATTCAGGTTCTTATTACATGTACCAAGATTAAGAGTTTGAACCTGAATTACTCTCTCTAGCCACCAGTTATAACTAATTGGTACATTTTACACATGTGCACACACACACACACACCTCTAGTACATGAAAGTGTGCTCTGATCTCCTCCATAAACCAGCATTCTGATCCAGTGCAGAGTCCCGTTTCCCAATTCAAAGCAAGCAGCTCCTGACTCATAGCAGATAATTCCCCAAGTTGCTCAGTTGCTAAGCCAGCCATGCCATAGTATTTTGTGTGTTGGGTAGGCCCAATGTATTTGATAATGAAGCAGTTTTTCGTGATAAATTATTACAAATGGAATCCAGGTTTATTCTCAATTATAAAACTTTGTTTCCTAATGGAATGAATATTGAAATCTAGAATGAATATTTCCACACATTTTTTAAAAAAAATCTATTTAAAAAAAAAAAAAAAAAAAAAAAAATCTATTTTTTTAAAAAAAGAATCTATGTTTGATGTATGAATTCTAAATTTTTGTAAGAATGTATAATAATAGGTGTTATAATAACATTTAGTAATGTGGTTATTTATTAATAATAGCTTAGGTGGATTCCAAATGTTTATATACAACTGATAGTACATCTAATGAAGTCAGAAATCATTAATGTGAATGAAGTCAGTATTTTTAGAGTGGAACTATATGGTTGAGTTAATAATTAAATTAATAAATTGTTTAATTAGGGTGCATTAATTATTCAATTAGATGCATTATAAAAGGGGTGGTGTTTGATGTTGTAAAATGTATTCCAGGAGAAGGCGAAGGCCGAGGTACCAGAATTAAAAGAACTTATCAAACAGTTCAGTGTTCGTGTTCCTGTTTTGTATTTCAAGCCATTTTGGAGTATTGGAGGTGTTTGTTTTTGAAACTTCATAGTAGATTGGTCCTCAGTTCCCCATTATGCAGCTAAGCCAGCCAGTTTTTCCCGGTCCTCAGTTCCCTGTTAAGCAGCCTGTTTTCAGTGCTGAAATGCTGACCGAGTATGCATGCATGCCCTGCCTGCCTCTATGCATTCTGATGCACAGACTGCAGACCTTGCAGTCTGATCCCCTTCCAGTCTATACAGTTGTTACTGCATAGACTTCTGGGGCATTTATAGACTGCTGCCTTCTTCCAAATCCAGACTGGTTAAACAGCTGTCCGGATTTGAATTTCCATGCACGCATACGCAAGTTCTGGGATTTTTTTATTTTGGCATGTGTGAGTTCCGGGATTTTTTATTTCGATTTTTTTTCAGCTGGGGGGGGGGCTGCAGTCCAATAGCATGAGCTGCCACTGGTAAATGTAGCTTTTCTCCTCAGGTCTCCACTGAAAATAGGCCTTTGGGAAAGTTGGACCAACCCGGTTAACATATGACAAATAAAAAATAAAAAGACTGTCTGACTTCCCAATGGCACATGGACCCATTCATTCTATGGTGGTTATTAACTTTCATCAGATCTGTCAGGGCAAGAGTCTGTATGGGGAGGAGGGAAATCATCCAGACAGAGACTGGGGGGTGTTTGTGCTCACACTGGCATCCCAGCAATTGACAGCATTTTTCAGTTACTGCTCTGACCCCTCCCTTGGTGGTGACATACACGCCTGCATCATTGGTGGTACTGCTATTGCTCCCACCATGTCCACATGAGTTCCTTCACATACAGAGAAATTCAATACCATCACTGGCTTTGGCAGCCACAGTGCATGTCCCACATAGACTATCTCCATGTTTTGGTCCTTGTAAGGCCTGCATCCCATGATTACCTGTGTTGCAGGCTTAGTCATCTGGGAACTCCTTCTTCTGATAATAAGCACCATTCATGCTCCCTACCAGCACCATCAGGCCCAAATAATCGAGCCCAAGTTGACTGGGTCATATTTAAGACAATCAATTATGTATTGCTTTATACATCTAGTACTATTCACAGTTGCACTCTGTTTTTGTTCTGTTGCATTTTATTGGTACTGTTGCAGCATCTTGCATTGGCTTTGTTTTGATAAGCATTTTTTCCTTAGACACTATGAGGATGCTGGTTTGTTGCGATGGTGCAGCGGTTGACATTGTCACCTCACAGCAAGAGGTTCTCCAGTTCCATTCTCGGCTGGAGCTCCTTCTCTGTGGAGTCTGCATGTCCTCTCCACAGACGTATGATGTTTAAAGACATGCAGGTACGTGCGTGCATGAATGAGTGTGCCTTCTTGGAAGGTTGGGCATCGGACTGGCAACTTGGCACCATAAAATACACTGCCAATCATTAGCAGACCTGAATTCTGCTGTGGTGACCCTTAACTGGGAAAAGCTGAAAGAGAGTACACTATGAGGATGTTGATATAACTAGTATTACATGCATTGGTGTGGCATTTTGTTGATCTGTGCATATATAAGCTTAGATCTGGCATCTTTTCAAAGTGTGTGACTTGTTTTTAAAAGTAAAGTATTTCCCACGAAACATACTTAAGTAAGCATACTCATATTTACTTATTTATTTATTTTTCACACCATGGATTTCTGAAAGTTATAATTTTGTCATAAGAAATGTATACCAGCTACATCATCTCATATCCTACTGTGGTTAATATAAGTGCAAGTATAAATTAGTATAATATTCTTCTCTAATGTGAGTGAATTTTCTATTTACTACAGTTACCACATTTCATAAATGGTCTGCTCTGTTTGCTGACAACCAGAGGTTCACTAAATAAAGAAGTATATAGACTTATTTTGGAGTGAGCTAAAGTCACCACTTATTTTTAAGTACTCATTTGATAATTAGTTCACATTAAACACATTTTGTAACTACAGTCAAAATGATTGTAAGACAATATGAATTTCCACAGTTTTCATTTTCTTAACCTTCTTATCAATTTACTGCTGTCCATATCACTTTATTCACACATGCTATGGAGAGCCTAGAATCATTTTTTCATAAGTTTACTCTCACAAGGAATACACAACAGGATAAGATGCAAGTAAAGTGGTAGAATGATTTTTTTTGTGGTAAGTGAGGATAGATTTTATAATATGAAGAGAGGAATTCAGGAAGGAATGACAGAAAAGGTAAGGAGTGTGGGTAAACAGAAAAGGGAAGTTTGTATATCATGAACATATATAGACAGAAAGGACAAACGACATTTAATTGAATGTGCTGCAAATGAAATGGTAGTACAATGGATAGGGATATACGTACAGACAAAGGAGGGCCACTGGGAGGGACAACAAAGCTGAGGTGTAAAATACACATATGGGTAGCTTTAAAATGTCAGTTCATGTAACTGAAATGTATGCCAACATAAAAGCGATATATCCACATGTATGCCAACATAAAAATGGTACATCTACTAAGCCAGGATGTGTCCCCCAGTATGAAGCCATCATATCAGTGAGCAATACACTTCTCTGACAACTGTATATACCCATGGTCACATTAATAACATGCCATAAGCATGTCTGACATTGGGTGTATAAATACTGAACTCTGTGGAGCCACATATCCAAAAGGGTTCATGACATATAGATATGCACATATATAATGGCAGGAAACATCAGTACACCACACAGACAAATCATTGAAAACATGCTGAGAAATTGTCAACAAATGAGGCTTCTGTAGGATTTAACACAGCAGACCCTGCAAATCATACACCATAGATATGTATGGAGCATTATTAACAACAATGTATGTAGAAATGCAATCTAGGAATGGACAGCAAGTAACACACACATGCTGAACTGGGCCATGTATAACAGAAGCCACTAGCATCATGTTTATGCATTGTGCTAAAATGTACAGATGCCAATTAGGTACATATGTTGTATCATGTCAATAAAGGGTAAGATATACATGCAAGCAATGCAAACATCTGCAAGTACAAGATAATTATTTAAACAAGAAATGTGGGTAGTTCATGTAGTAATGTATTCCAGCATAACCCAATGTATGGCCAACATACCAAACAAGGGAAGTAATGCATATTATCACATGGACTGTGTAGGTTTGTATGTGGTTGCATGTACCCAAAGCACATAGCGGAACAATATCCCACACATTTGAACATTCATATGTACATTTTACAATGGCCAGTGGAAGCATGGAAAAGCAAAGTATTGTGCCAGTAGAATACCAACTGAAATGCACCTCCATCAAGTGCAATAGAAATTATGTGGCATATTTTGCCACATTTTGTACATAAGTAATGTTTAGAGTAAGATTACCTGTAATGCTCACTGTGGTGTAGGAGTATGAATGGACATGTACCTTTGTTTAGCAGTCAGATCACACAAATGTATGCACATGTAAACACAAAAGCATGTATAAACACAAACTCCACAGATGCCAGATCATTGTAATTATGTATGAACACAGTAGTGACACATGAGGCACACAGATCACCTGATCACCACTGTGACTATGTAATGATGTCACAATATCAGCAACATACTTGCATCCACAAAGAGGAGAAAAGTCCATAAATATCACAGGTGGATGCAGGCACACATAGTGCTGAATGCACATACACACATCACATAACTGTGTAATCACCATAAGAATGTTTATGTGTCATACCTTGGGATAGCAGGATAGTTTACGGAGGACCGCACCCATACCATAATCAGTGTCCCTTAGTTAACATCAGGAGCACTATGACAGATGCATGTATATTCACTGCAAGTCATGCTACACTTTATGCATGGCATCCAGCAACATAATGTGATATCCACATTAGTATGTGCTGTCTGTTAATGTTCTGTCTGTGCAGTATATTTATAAAGATTATCCATTATGCTGTGTTAAAAAGAACTGTCACCAAATTCAGATGTTTTATAAATGTTGGTAACAAATATTGGTGTTGTCCATATATTTATCTTGGGCACATCCCATAAAATATAAAGGAATTGACTTCCTATATGGCTGCACACTGATCAACAGCATAACTTCAGCTCTGCCAGTGTGAAAACAAAAATTGAGAAAAAGAAGTGCCATTGATACTTTTTGGTGGGGTAAAATTCAGTTACTGGCTAGGAAGGATACTGCCTGGATGCCAACAAAGAAGAAATTTAGAGTACCTGAAAGAAAATCAACTAGAAAAGTGAAGAGAAAACACTGAGAAGGATTCTGCAGCTGTTCAGCATAAAGTAGTTCTGGCTTCAGCTTTGGTTTAGGAGAAAGATTCCAGTAATTTCGAGGAAAAAAAATAAATCAAACATACTCAGAGGTGAATAAAATAAATAAAACATTTAAGGAGTATATCAATACAAATGACAAAAGTCTGGAAAAAAATGGAAGAAGTTTTAACTAGCTGTTGAGATGAATGGATAAAGCTGCAAAAATCAGAGACTGAAATGAAGATAAAGCTGTCTGAGTATGAAGCTTCTCAAGAACAGCGGTTTCAAAAAATAGAAGACAGAACATGCACAGAAAACCTGATAATCTGATGTTGTCAATCGTCATTCATTCTTGATGAATGGGATTCAGTTCCAACTCCTCGGAAATGGCTTAGTCATTATTCAGCTTGCCCCAGCCAAAAACTCTCAAGCGAAGACTCTACCCATAATGCCCCTCTCTCCATTACCTCAGATCTTGTTTGCCACTCTAAGATACATCAGTTGAAACACTCTAGCTAAGTGCTTTTATTATCTCTTTATACCTTTATATTCTGTCAAAACTTAATCTATATTTTTATAGTAGATTTTTCTTCCTATTGTACCCTTTGAGTGTATGTATATAATCTTTTCTGTACCCATTTTACCTAATAGTATTCTACGTTACCATCATTGGTAACTTGTTTACTTTTTTCCCTCCTTTACCTCTTAGGTAATCTCTTTGATACCATCGCTGCTATCTTCCTCTTCTCTCTTCCTATTATAGGTATTTCTTCCTACCATTGTTGGTAGGTTTCTTTCTTTCGTTATGTCTGCTAAGAGTGAGTGTGTGTGTGTGATTACTTAAAAATGGAGAAGAAGAAGGGCACATCAGGCTTCAAACAGTGTCAAGATTGTGGAAGAAAGATGCCCAATTCAGATGGTCATCTTTCGTGTGTATATTGTTTGGGTGTGCCCCACTTAGAAACAGTGTAAGATATGCCATGGTTTCAGTGCCCTAACTTTGGCAGAATGGTGAAATAAGCTGATTTTAAAAGGATTGTTGAACTCCTCCTTTGATGAAGCCCTCCCTAAGCCAGAGTCTTCCAAATCTGTACCAAAAAAGAGAAGTCACTCAGTGTCGACCTCACCATCAGCACCAGATTCCAAATCTCCTAAGTCGCCAGTTCCATCTATGTTTTCAGAACTGAGGAGTAAAATTCCCAAACTGATTGTAAAACAACCTTTGTCATTGACAGTTAGGTCCCCACTGGCACTGACAGTTTCTGCACCAATCTTGACTACCTTGGCACCAACAGTCTCCTCGGCGCAGACCTTGACAGTCTTAGCACCGACAACCTAGTTGGCACCAGCATCATTGACTTCCCACTCTGTTTTGACCTCTCCATCTGTTCTGCAGCATACAGTGCTGAAGTTCGAAGCATTTGTACCTCCCAGAACAAGGTATTCTC
The DNA here is from genome assembly GCF_019279795.1 of Protopterus annectens. Classification (NCBI taxonomy): domain Eukaryota; kingdom Metazoa; phylum Chordata; order Ceratodontiformes; family Protopteridae; genus Protopterus; species Protopterus annectens. The sequence goes on from NC_056725.1 coordinate 879,361,516, forward strand.
CTTCTGCAGATCCATTGGGTCAACTCCCCAGTGCTTTCATGGATAGGCCAGAGTCTTCCTCGGGGATGTCGGTCCATTCAAGCAGAAGTCTTTCTGAAGTGGATGTGGTGAGATTGGTGGATCAGCTTTTGGCAGCCAGGGGTCTTCCCGCACCCACATAGACCTCCCTCCCTTTCTCTTGGATCCGAGGCCTATTCTCCCAGGACTCCTCCGGATTATCCTCCTCTAACTCCTTTCCAGGTTTGGAGCCCACCATTTTAACTATCCAGCTGTTTCTGTGCTGACAGAAGCTCCTTCTTCAGTATTGGGGTCAGCTCTGACCTCTTCGGCTCCATTGGATCTGATAGACACCTGGAACCATGGTTTGGCTCTCGGTTTGGGGGGCTACAGTACAGTACAGTACAAATTGTTTGCTTGGGGCCATCTTTGGCTCTTGGAACTCTGACAGTTGCGGACCCTGTCCCAGCTCCTGTTTTGGAGGGTGGTCCTTTGGAGCATGGTGTGATCCCAGTTCCGAAGTTGTCTTTCTTGGTTTGGGGCTCCTACCCCTCTTCAGGGGACCTGCCTTCCAGGTCATGGAGAGAGCTTTAGCCTCTGCAGGCTCTCAGCTGGCCCCATTTACATAGGAGTGTCTCATATTTGCATCTTCTGGACCACAGCTGCCACCACCTCTCATGTCGGGAAAGCAAGCACTGAAGCAGCAAGATGTTCCCATTCAGGGCCCCTCTTCTTCAGAGTCCTCTTCGGATATTCCTATTGAGGAGCCACCCCATAAGAAGGCTTGCAAAAGGAAGCATCTAAAATTCCCCAGAGGAATCTGTCGTGGAAGACACAGATTATGATGAAGGGGAGGGTTCCTTCCAGTCACCCCTGAAGATGTATCTTTTGGAGACATCCTAGAAATCTTAAAACAGAGGGGTGATTGGAAATTCACCAACCAGTCCTCTGAGGAATCTGTGTTCTTGCAGGTGTTTGGTGCTCACCCATCTACTTCCTGGGTGACCCCACTTGCTGATGACCTTATTAAGCTTATCACAAAACTGGCATGGAAGACACCTGATTCCATTGAGCCAATTTCCTGGAGGCCAGATAAAATTGTAATAGCCCCTGAAGATCAACCACATTGGGGAAAGGGTTTAGCAGTAGATGCCATGGTGGTGATGGCAGCCACCAAAAAGGAACTTGCCAAGGAGAGTTCCACTGTCCACGCTCCTAACAGAGAGTCTTGGACAATGAACAGGTTTGGGAAGTTGGTCTTTGCATCATCAACCTTGAATTTCATGGCTCGCTTTACTAGACTCAAAAGGGATCTGATATAGGAGCTATCAGATACCCTAGCTGGAGCTGTGTCTGATGAGGTAAAGGATAAGGTTGCCTCTCCACCTGCCACCCTGGAGTCTACATCGAATTCGTCCATGCGGCACATCACTCATGCAGCCAAAGGAATGACTAGGGCAGCAGGTACAGGTGTTGCCGAAAGGTGCCATGCCTGGATGCACTTGTGTAACTTCACAGAACCTTTCAAGTCTTCCCTTCGTCAATGCTCCTATTGTTGGATCTTCCTTGTTTAGCCCCCAAGTCAGAGACACATTAACCAGATGTAAAAAAGATGGAAAGACACTTTCTGCTGCGGGCATTCCTTTTTCTACTCCGCAACGATCCTACTCTTGGAATCAGAGGAGTGGGAAAATGTGGTTTAAAAACTCCTAAGGGCCTTTTCAGGACACATGTGGTGAATACTCCCCTCGGGGCAGAGGAAGAGTTCTAATGGAAGATGCCCTCCCTGTAGCAGATGAGGTCCATGTAGTCAGGGCTCCATAGATTCTTTATCAGGACAGTCCTACCAGTACTCCTGAATTGAGGCCTGATTGCTTACCTCTGGAAGCAGTTGAGGGAAGATTTTCACTGCACCAAACAGAAAATTATCACCCGAGGTTACAAAATTCCCTTCAGTCTCTTTCCAAAGTTCCAAAAATGAACTTCATCCAAGCAGTCCCACCAGACCAAAAGGAATCCCGATTTTACTCAATGCTCTTTTTAGTGCCAAAAACGATGGGACTGGAGACCAATATTAGATCTCAGCCTTCTGAACAAGTTCATTCAGCAGACAAAATTCTGGATGGTCATGATTCAGTCTATTCTTCCCTTTCTGGAGGAGAATGATTGGATGTGCTCTATAGATCTTCAGGATGTATATTACAAATGCTCCAGAAGATTCCTCTGCTTCTGTCTGGGAGCCAGTGATTTCCAATTCAGAGTGCTGCCCTTCAATCATCAAATGCATGGCAGTGGTAACAGCTCACTTGAGACTATGCAGATTCTGAGTGTTTCCATACCTATATGACTGGCTCCTCGCCACCCCCTCCAGGCATCTTCTGCTTCAAGCCACAGACTTTGTGTTGAACCCTTTCAAATCTTTGGGCATTTCGATCAATGGAGAAAAATCCTAGGTAACTCCTACACAAGACGTATAATTTATAGGAGCATGCCCCAATACAGTTTCTTGTATATAGCCTCTCTCCCTCTACACAGATTACAAAAATTAAGGTCGCAAGTACAAATAATCATTTTCAAAAACAAGATTCCTGCTCTTCTAGTCATTCAAGCTCTGCAAACTATGGCAGTGACCATAACCTTAGTGCCCCTCACAAGTTATATGAGGCTGCTTCAATGGCTCTTGGTGGTGCAATTGTCAGTTCTGACACAGCCAATGTCTCACCCAATTCTAATAACAAATCACTGTAAGAAGGATCTATCCTGATGGATGAAGTCAGAAGAAAATTTATGGGGCCAAGCCTTCACTCCCTCTCCACCCACAGCCATAGTGACCATGAACGTTTCCCAGATCAGGTGGGGGCATTATCTGGAAAGAACAGTCCAAGGCACTTCGTCCCCACAAGAGGCAAATTTGCACATCAGTGTCCTAGAATTGAGGGTGGTGCTTCTAGCACTGCAAGCCTTTCAGTCTGTCCTTTCCTCGGCAACATTTGCAATCCAATCGGACAACATGTCAGTAGTCTGGTACATCAACAAGCAGGGTGAAACCAGATCCTATTCCCTGTGTCAGGAAGCTCTCAGGATTTGGCAATGGGTTATCACTTCCAACTGCTTTCTAATAGCAATGCATATCCTGGGAAGCTCCAACATGATAGCAGACAAACTGAACTGATGCATCCTCCTGCCTCACGAGTGGTCTCTCAATCACAATATAGTGATGAAAATCTTTTGTCACTGGGGCCAGTCTTTTCACCTCCCCAATAAACAACAAATGCAGCAGCTATTTTGCCCTAATTCCCCTGCAGGGGTTGTCTACAAGAGACACACTTCTCAGTTGGCCCCAAGACTACTTTATGCCTTTCCCCAATTCCATTGATCCCCGTATTCGTGAGGAAAGCCCAAAGGTTGAGAAGCAAAGTGATCTTCATTGCACTCTATTAGCCCCATCAAGTCTGGTTCCCCTTCCTTTGGTCTCATTTGGTTCACTGTCCTTGGATTCTGGACACAGTTCCAGACCTGCTGTCTCACCTGCAGGGATTGGTGCATCCCAATCTTTACAATCCCAAGCTGACAGCTTACTATCTCCAATTCCATTAAGTGACAGGCAAAACAAATTACCTTCCCCAGTACAGAAGATAATTCTGGCCTCTCATAAACCATCCACCAGGAAGCTATATCTTAGCAAATGGGAGAGGTTCTCAATCTGGGCCCATACAAACAATTTAGATCCTTTTTCAGCACCGGTTGACAAGGTCTTGGAATTTCTGGCTTCACTTTTTGAACTAGGGGCTTTTGCTTCCACCATTAAAGTCCAATTAGCAGCCATTTCCAATTTTCACAATGGGTTTGATGATCATATCCTGATTTCCCATCATTTATGTAAAACCTTTCTCAAGAGCACTATATGTCTAAAGGCTCCATTCAAGGATCCTATAGCTCCATGGGATTTGACATTAGAACTGTAATCTCTAATTTTTGAGCCAGCAAGCTACTTGTGATCTCAAATTCCTGTCATGGAAAACTCTTTTTCTGGTGGTCATCACTTCTGCCAGGAGGATTTTTGAATTGTAGGCTTTATGTATGAAACACCCTTATATAATTTTTCACAAGGATAAGGTGTCCTTAAGAACCAATCCATCTTTTCTACCTAATGTGGTTTCAGAATATAATATCAGCCAGAATATAGACTTGCCCATCTTCTTTCCAAACTTTTTGAATAAAGGTGAATATTGCTTGCATCTCCTAGATGTTCACAGACAGTTACATTTCTATCTTGACAGAACCAAACAGTCTAGAAAATCAGACCAGTTATTTGTGTCCTTTTTAGGTTCTGCATTGGGTGAACCTGTCTCAAAGGTTACTTTATCAAAATGGCTTAGGGATTGTGTTACTTTCATTTACAATAGTAATAATCACAGTATTAACGTGCATTCCATCAGGTCTGTATCTACTTCAGCTGTTTTTTATTCCAGGGTTTCTATGGAAGAAATATGTGCAGCTGCAATGTGAGCCACTCTCCATACCTTTATCACTCATTACAAATTGGATATGACCTCTAGGGGAAGAGCATCCTTTGGCTCTATGGTGCTCAGGAATATCCCTCCTTAGGGCCACCCAGAATCTAAAGTAGCTGAAGAGTCTGTCCCATTCATCAAGAATGAATAAAGATTGAGAACTTCAGATAAAGAAGTTATGTCCTTACCATAACGTTCCATCTGTGTTGTCGGTCTTCATTCATTCTTGGCGTCCCACCCTCCTGCCCCACCAAAAAGACTTCTGGAGGTTTGGACACTTGTTCTGGGAGTTTTTTACTGTTTGCCTTAGACAGGGCTTCTGTTTTTCATATATTTTGGCTGCAAACTTGATCTGAGGTAATGGAGAGACGGGCATTATGGGTAGAGTCTTAGCTTGAGAGTTTTTGGCTGGCATGAGCTGTATAATGGCCAAGCTGGTTTGGAGGAGTCAGAACTGAATCCCATTCATCAGGAATGAAGGAAGACTGACAACACAGATGGAACGCTGTGGTAAGGACATAACTTTTTTTTTTGCTGTACCAGAGAAAGAAGGAACAGACTGTATTAATTTTATGAAAGCACAGATAAGCACTTGGATTGTTCCACAGCAGGACTTGTTAATTGAAAGGGGACATTGAGTCTGTGCACCAAACCCAATCATGAGAAGGCAGCCATGACGTATATTAGTAAAGACGCAATTATACTAGCAGAAAGAGTTGATCCTGGCAAAACTGTGGTAGAAGGGAAAAGTATTAAAAATTGAAGATGGCAGAATGTTTGGGGAAAATGATTATTCACTGTACACCAGGCAGAAGAGTAGCAAATTTATCCCAGCAATCAGGGAATGTTGAGAGGCAGGTGCAAGATTCAAGCTGCTGTATCCAGCTGTCTTCTTCAGAGTATTTTTTCCTGGAAGGTCCAATATATTTTTGATGCAGAACAGGCTAAGAATGAAATAAAAATTTTAACCAGCAAAAAAAAAATGGGCCATCGAATAGAAGGTGGCTTTTTCTCATTCTGACTGTAAGATTCATAGATACTTTGCCAGTGAAACCTTTTTCAGTGTCCCAAAGGAAAATTATATATATAGAGAAAAAAAGGACAAGAGTTGACTAGAGGAATAAGAAATATCTTGGACTTGAACCAGAGTCTGATGTTGAGAGATGGAGATGAACAAAAGTAGACCAGCAACACTGAAATTAGTGAATAAATGGGAAGCTATAAAGCATCAATCGTATTTGTTTAATATGGCTTTGCAAGAAAAAGTGGCTGAAAAAGATGGGACCAGTTAACTTTCTTAAACTTGTGAGTGGACTATAAAGCATATGCCCCACATTATGTAATTAATGTTTAGAAGGACACAAAAAGAGAAAACAGTAACTCTAAGTAAAACCATTTTTGTTCTCATTAGTATTTGCATAAAACATTTCATGATAAAAATTACATGATCTGATGTTGTCATTTTCATTCATTGCTCAACCTGTGGGTTTCAGATCCGACCCTTGGATCCAACTTGGCTGCTTTTTAAAGCTTAGGCTCCGAAGCTTGAGTTCCTCCCCTAACCATAATGCCTCATTCCCCCAGATAACCTCATATCTCATTTGCCGCTCATAGGAAAAGCATTGTGATCCACTTGCTCAAGCTCCATTGGATAATCGATAGTTAACTCTGTAATTTCTTCCTTATTATTTTACAGTACTACTTCCTTCTTATATCCTATCCTCTTCTATATATAAAAAGTCTTCATGTTTTTTCCTTTTTAAATAGTGATTGCTGGCCCTTTTCTTTGGCAAGAGTTATTTTCCATTCCTCTCTCTTTTCCTACTTAACTTAAAAAAATGTCTGATAAGCCTTTAGGCTTTAAAAATTGTACTTCCTATGGGCACAAGATCCCCTTATGTGATGTCCATAGGGAGTACTTATATTGTCTCAACCCTGCTCACCTCAAAGCCTTCTGCTGTATTTTCAACTCGTTTCACCAGAGAGCACTAGCCGACAGAAAAAATAAACTTATTCTGAAGGGCCTCCTAACTCCTCCGGCCCTGTCTGCAGGTTCTTCCACATCAGGGGCTCAGCACCCTCAAAAAAGCATAGAGATGTCTGGGAATGCAGTAAATGTTCCCAGAGAAAGTCACACTGTTCTTCTTCTGATGAGCCTCCAACCAAGGCTCCTAGGGCATCCGATCTGAAATCCTCAGATCCAAGTAAGTCCATTCAGTTGTCTCTTCAGCTCCAAATTCCCCTGCCTTCAGTGCCTCCTCCTCCAAACACAGGGTTTCCCCTTAAATAGAGATCCCCAAGACTACATCCAGGTCACCTTCTACAGCATCATCTGTCAGGTCCTCCCATAAACTTTCTGAGTCAGAGGTGGACAGACTGATGAGGCAATTCCTTCAAACACAGATCCATATGGGGGTCTGACCAGCTCCTTCCCCTACCAGGTCCATGGGCAGACACTCACCTTTCAGACCATTAGCTCCTTCTCCAATCTGACCTCCTGCTTTGGAGTCCTTGGATCTGAAGGCTCTGAGAATTGAGGTGTTGGAGCCGATAGTGATTCTGTCTTTAACCCCAACAGCTTCCCTGACTCGCTCAGCCCTGGAGCTGAAGCCTCAATGTTGGCTCTGAAGAAATGAACTTAAGTCTGACATTTTCAATGCCATCACTTCCCCTCCGAACATCGGCATTTGACACCTTGGTCCCAACTTCCTTCTTGGGCAGAGGACACGGGGGACTCCGGGATCCTTTGCCCTGTAGCTTCAGCTCCAGGGGAATGGTCTTTGGTGTCTCTGGCCCCTTCTGCTTTTGAGCAGGTGGAGAGAGTTCTCTCCAAGTCCAGGAGATCCTCAGCTCCCACTCTTTCAGATCCACTCCTTACCCCCATGGTTACTGTCTCTGAGACCTCACCACTTCCACCCATGGGACAGCTGGCCTAGCAAAGCTTTCAGGTATTTCCACCCTTGGAACCCCAGAGCTCAACAATGTCTCCCCAGAACACCCTATTGTGGAGATTCCCAAAAAGAGAAGGTGCAAAAGGAGTCACCTGGATTCCCCAGAAGAATCCATTACAAAATACAGGGACGGATCCCCCAGATCTCCACCTGAGCACGTCTCATTCTGAGACATCTTGGAAATACTGCACCAAAAAGGTGAATGTTTTTTTCCCCAAAACCCTACCCCCAAGGAAATAGTGGTCTTGGAGGACTTCAGTAATGGCCCATCTGCATCTTGGGTGCACTCCCCACTGATGCATTTATTGACCTGGTATCAAGTAGGGCTTGGAAGGACCTGGACAATGTACAACCAATCCCCAAATGTGCAGACAGGATCCTTAGTGCCCCCCTGACCAACCCCATTGGACCAAAAGAATCCTGGTAGATGCCATGGTTGTTGAGGCAGCCACCAAGAAAGAGCTGGCCCAGGAAAAGCTCCATTGTCCATCCCCCTAACAGGGAGTCTAGGGCCATAAACAGATTTGGCAAGAGAGTTTACGCCTTGTCTACCTTCACCTTACGAGCCTTAAACAATCTTTCACATTTTACTAGGCTACAGAGGGATTTAGTCAAATAACTCTCTAGCACAGTCCCAGAGTCCATGTCCAAGGAGGAAAGGAAGCCCTTCTCCTCCAGAATGGCCACTCTACAGTCAATTTCCAATGCATCCTTGAGGATAATCTCCCATGTAGTTCAAGACATTTCAGGGTCCTTTTCAAACATCTCGGGGAGATTTTTCCCCCAGAGGCAGAGGGGGAAAGAGTTATAATGGTAGAAGCTGCCCATGGGGCAAAGGGGGGTCTGCAAAATCAAGGGTTTTGAGATTCTTCTCGGACACTTTCACCATTCCTGAAAGATTGCCTAACTGTCCTTCTCTGGAGGCAGTTAGGAGAGGTGCTTAACCTTGCAACCAGAAGCCTGGCTAACCATCACAAACAACTGGTGGGTGCAAAGGTTCATATCCAGAGGATACTCCATTCCCTTTTCAAAATTCCACAAACCAAAGAGCTCTCTCCTGGATGTTCCACCCAGTCAGAGAGAGGCAGCCGTGTTGGAGATCTCAAAGCTGCTCCAAAAAAGAGTCATCCAGAAGGTCCCTCCAGACTAACTCAGATCATGCATTTACTCAAGATTCTTTTTAGTACCAAAGAGACAGGGGACCTCAAGCCCATCTTGGATATGACATCCGTGAACAAGTCAGTAAAAAACTCGACATTCAGGATGGTCACGTTCCAGACCATTGTACCTCTTATGAAAATGGACAATTGAATGTGGTCAATAGACCTGAAGGATGCGTACTACCACATCAAGAAGGACAGACACTCCAGAAGGTATATACACGTCAGTCTGGGAGCCAGACATCATTTTCAATTTAGCGCACTTCCTTTTGGTCTCACCACAGCCGTCAGGGTGTTCACCAAATGCATGGCAGTAGTTGCAGCTCATCTAAGACTGCAAGGATTCCATGTGTTTCCTTACCTAGATGACTGGCTCCTAACTGCTCCAACCAGGCATTTACTCATCCAAGCCAGGGACTATCTGTTATAACCAACTCCTACTTTAGGCATAGCCATCAACATGCAGAAATCTCAGTTACAGCATGTTCAGAACATAGATTTCATAGGAGCACATCTCCATACAACCAAAACCTTTGCCTATCTACCCCCAGACAGGATTTCAAACCTAAGTCTACATATTAGACAGATTTTTAGCAATTCCAACTCCTCCAGCTAAACTAGTACTCAGAGCCTTGGGCTCCATGGCTGCTACCATAACCCTGTTACCAATAGCACTTCTACATATGAGAATTCTGCAATAGACCGTAACAGTCCAGTGGTCATTACACCAGCACCCTCTAAGCTAACTAATCAAACTATTATGGATGTGCAAAGATTCTCTCCATCCATCCATCCATGTGAAGCAGAGTCCATCCGTAATCCTATTTAAGCATAACCTTGACCAATGAATGTGAAATCGGAAATTCAATCCAGGGTCTGGGCCTCATTGCTCTGGAACTGGCACCTCCATTCATGTGAAGCAGAGTCTATCCCTAACCCTATTTAAGAGTAACCTTGACAATGGATGGAAAATCGGATATTCACCCTGGGGTCTGGCCACCATGTCTTTGACAGAGGCAGACAATAACTATGCCCAAACTGTCAGATTCCACTATACAACATTTAGAAAGTTCCTAGCTAACATACCACCTCCAAATAAATGCCCATGATACATAGGGACAAAATTGGGTTGGGTTGTACTGCTAGGCTTAAAAAGTCTCTATCAGTCATTAGCTTACTATATACTTATGGACCTGTGAATCTGTTAGTGCCCAGCATTATGACTATTAGATATAGAAGACTGTTTGCAAAAATAGGAAGAAGTGTTTGTGGATGGATTGATTAGTTCTTTGATAATCAAGATATATGGTTGATTTTTAAATAACCTTGAGATAAGCAGAAAATATTTGTCTTGGAGTTTTGAGACAAGGTGAGAAAAATCTGTGGCCATACTGAGTTTGTTGCAAATGGTACCTGACTGTAGAGATGTGGTCTTTCTTTCCAAGTTTTGAATATTTTGAACGCTTTTTTTTTTTTTTTGAGATGGTGATAAAAAGTTATTGCGAAGGATGGAGGGTGATAAGGCAGAAAGAGCAAAAATTAATTTAGGGTTGTTAGTAATTGTAAGATCAAGTAGAAAATGCTTGCTGCTTTGTTAGAATATTCCTGTAGTGTACACCTGTATTTATTTTCAAAAAAGTGTATATAATCTATCATAGTCCACCATGTTGTCATTCATACATACGTATACACATTTTATATATTTGCATATTCGCATGTGTGTGTGTGTGTGTATACACACACACACACATATATATATATAAAGGTTCATAGGAGGTTACTAGGATAATGGCCCTAGGGCCTTTACAAGCTAAGCAGTGTAAAAAAAACTGCATACTCTAATTGACCATAGTTAGATGGTTGGTGTTAGCAAAGCAATTCTATGATCAGCACCAACTACCTCTGTCCATGAAGGACACAGGTGCCACACCTGGGATGAATTTACAGTCACCGATCCAATGGTCAAGGTTGCACTTAAATAGGGTCATTGAGGAGCTCTGCATCATGTGAAGTTGGAGCTTATCTCTGGGAGATATATCTGTCTCTCCAACATATTTTGTTAATATCACAGACTAGGTTGATATTCCTGGAGTGACTGACTCTTGTCCCATTTGATTTGCAGACTTGCAGCATTTCCATTAGTACAGAGTCAGACACTGCTCTGAAGGCCAGGCACAGGTCACCTCTAAGCAACCTGTATGACAGAGTACAGTGAAAGGGCTTTCAGTCTTTTCATGTAAATCATGTTTTGGAAACCATGAATTCTGTTGATTAGAAACCTCTGTGGTCTCACCAGTTGCTCCTGGTGTCTGGTGAAATACATACAGAAGGGGGATTGTACTCAGTTAGTGGACTGATAAGGGTTGAGAACAGTGGAGTTATAACCTCCTTAGTTCTGGATGCAATGCTCTTATTTAACAGATGCACAATGTAGAAGACTTTCCTTACCACTATGGACACATGGTGATTGAAGTTTAGATTGCTGTTAACCTGTGTTCCCAAGTCTCACACCACTGGATCCGAGCTTAGAGGGATGCTATCTGTATCATAATAAGCAGGGGCTACTTCTTTGCCAAAGGGAATAATGAGGCATTTTGTGCATTTAGTTTTAGTCCATGAATTTGGCAGCATTCATTTGTCTGTGTCAGCCCCTTCTGTAATATGTTTACATCGTTAAGGGACTTAGTGATTGTGCCCAGTTTGCAGTCATCTGCAAACTTGATAAGCCACAGGCCATCTACTTTCACCTGGACCTCAAAGAAATAGGTTCCAAATGGTAGAGGGCCCAGCACAGATCCTTGTGGTACCCCACTGGTAACTGGTCTATTGGTGGAGGTAGACTCCCCAACTTTGACAGTGTGCATTCTGTTGGTGAGCCAGTTGGCTACCCATCTAGTGACATATGGATTAATCCCCAACTGGAAGAGTTTTTCAATGATCACTGAGAGAGGGATTGTGTCAAATGCCTTGGCTAAATCAAGATAGGTGGTATGTACTGCTCTGCCCTCATCCAGAGCTTTGGTGACGGTCTCAAAGAAGTCCACCACGTTTAATAAGCAAGATCTACCCTTGATGAAAAGCAAACTAGATTGGATCAAGAGTTTCAAGGTCACCTATGTCCTTGTTGATAAGGTCCATGATGATTCTTTCCATGGCAGTACAGATAAGGCTGGTTAGGCTTATTGGTCGACAGCATCCTGGGTCAGTTGATGGACCCCCTTTGTGCAAGGGAATTACTGTTTCTGTTCTCCACCCTGCCGGAACAAAGCTAGTGCTCAGGCTATAATTAAAGAGGTTGGCTAGTGATTCTACTAGGTCTTGTCTTAGATTGTTTAGTTAGCAACCTGGGATGTTATCTTGTCCCACACAGGCTGTGTTTTTGGCCTTGGCGAGTGCTTGTATGACCTGTTCTTTGGAGATACTCTGTAGAGGAATGGTGTCAGGAATGCTTTGGGGTATGGCTGGTGGGGACGGGGGGTAAAGTTATTACCAAACCTGTCAGCTAGCAGGTTGGCAATTTATTCATGTTCAGTGCAAGTGCTACTGTCCACTATAAGCTCGGCACACAGCTTGGCATTCCCTTTTAGTTTCAGATGTAACTAAAGAATGCCTTACGGTTGTCCTTAGCTAGGGATGCTAATTTGGTCTTGTAACTAGCCTTAGAGGACTTTACAAGATATCTGATTTGCTTGTTCAGGCTGTGGAGGGTATTCTTCCTCTGTTGACTTAAGTTCCCTCTTGTTACTGGATATAAGTTTCTTTCTTTTGTTATATAACTTGTTTATACCGACAGTCGACCAGGGTGGCTTGTTTTTCTGGAGGACCTGGATTTAGTCCTGTCAGGTACAGCTGAGTCAATACATTTGTTTACATGGTTATAAAGGGCATTTGTGTACTCTTCTGCATAGGAGTCATTGTTGGCTGCTAGTATGGGCTTTGAAACTTTTAAAACCATCACTTAGTAGGCTATAGTTTGCTTTGGAGAAATGTTTCAGTTTTTTTGCTCCTGTGGGTGTCAGGTCTGACCTTTACTTTAACTGAAACTAATTTGTGGTCTGACCTTACCAGGGAGGGAAACACACAGGGAGTAGTGCAGTGACCTCCTATGCTGGTGAGCACTGGGTCTAGAACATTTGAGCCCCTTGTGGGGGTGCAGAACAACTGTTCCAAGGCATTTGAATTAACAAAATTCAGGAACCTCAGAGTGATCGTGTTTGTGCTCATGTAAGTCACCCAGTTGATGGAAGAATAAGGTGTTTGGTTGTATACTGAATGACTCTAACAAGTTGAGGTAAGCGGTGTGCTTCTCCTAGTTCATGGGGGGGGGGGCTGTAGCTAGTGATGATGTGGTAGGGTATTTTGCCTATAGTTATTTGGGCCTGTAGTAGCTCAAGAGAGTTGTACTGTTTTACCATTCTTGAGGTGTATTTTGATTTAATGAAGATGAATACACCTCCACCTTTGGTTCTTTCATGCTCATTTTGATGTCTGAACATGTGAAAGGCATTGTAGCCTTGTACAGTCGGGGTGCTCTCTGTGGCCTTGACCCAAGTCTCTTTTGTGTGTGTGTGTGTGTGTGTATGTATATATATATATATATATATATATATATAGAGAGAGAGAGAGAGATAACCTGTACAATTCAATTGAAAAAAAAAACAAACAAATCTGTTAGGGGAATAAATATAAAAAATAAAAAACATACAGTAAGCTGGCTGCATAAGTGTGCACACCCTTAAACTAATACTTTGTTGAAGCTCCTTTTGATTTAATTACAGCATTCAGTCTTCTTGGGTAGGAGTCTGTCAGCATGGCACATCTTGACTTGGCAATATTTGCCCACCCTTCCTTTGAAAACTGCCTTTCGACCACATGCTGGTCGACATCAGTCACACATACATACATATATATATATATATATATATATATATATATATATATATATATATACACACACACACACACGTACGTGTATATGTGTGTGTGTGTGTGTGTGTGTGTATATATGTGTAAATATATATATGTGTGTGTGTGTGTGTGTGTGTGTGACAGATAGTGAGAGAGGAACACAGAGAGATGGTGTCAGTTACATGTCCATCTATTTTAAGATGTACACTTCAGTTCCCTTTATATCTGTATGGAACATGTAGACCGTTGGTGTCTTCTTGCTGTTTTCTACCCATTATCTCCAAAGCATCTTCCTGTGATCTCCCCAGTTCCATATATGCAATGTCTCCCTTCCTGTGCTGCTTTCTCCTTCCCTGCCCTACCATCACCAAGTCATAAAGTAAACCATATAAGTCCTTCTGACATCAATGGCTTTTGAAATCTTTTGTTCTGCTTTTGGGTTGTTTATTCTTTCATATGCACTGCCTATAAGTGACTTTTGTTTACAATGGTTGAGTCATATTGTTTCAGTCCTTCTCAATGTTTTTCCTACATCTGTATATTTGAATCAAAGTACCTATAGTTCCATTTTTTCATTTTATTCTTTCTTCAGTGTTCCTCAAAACTGCTCTTGCCATAACCTAGGTATTACGTTTTTGTTAAACACATGTAGTAGTTTAAAAACTTTAATATTTCAGTCAGACTCCATAAAACAACAGCTGGACAGGATCCACCTGGACTGCATGGGCTAAAAAAATGCATCATAGATTACACCATTAAAGTGCATTTATCATATCCACCATTTACTGACAACTTCCAATACTGCAAGAAAAATATAGGAATACATGCAAATAAATGTTTTTCAGGGTCAACATGGGTGAAGAGTAGCAACACTTTTGTGAAGCTCTACAGGAGAAACTAATTACTGACAAAAAGATTTCTACAAAACCACTCAGAAATAGACTGAAGTTGTGACTGCAGTTAGTCGGAATATTTTTATGACTGGAATAGGTAAAATTCTCTCTTAAATATTATTACTTTTACTTCACTGCACTTTTTCTATATAACTGTCATATCTGTTAACCTGGCTGAAAAAAATGAGTCCCACTAAAGCTCTGCATGGAGACTTGGCACTAAAGAAGGATTCTGGGAAAATGGTAAATTATATTCAATATTTGTCTTCAAACACTGACCATTTTGAAAACAGAATATGAAATTAACAAAGGTGGTAAAAGTAATGGTTTCCTAGCACGAAACTTGGATTAAAGAAATTGAAAATAATTTAAATAACATGGAATGAAGAATGAAGGAAGAAGAAAGTCAGTCAAAGTTCCTGCAAGACCAAAATACATGGTTATTAAACAAGTGGAACAATGCTATATTCTTTGGTGTGCCTGAGAAAGTTGGAGGAGTTAATGTGATGAGCGATTAAACTGAGCTACATTGTGTTGAAAATGCTAGAAAGTTTATTTTGTGGTATCACAAGAGCTTATAGGTCTAGTGGATTATATTCTTTAGCTAAAGGAAATGTAAAACTTAGATCCATAACTGCTAAATTTCTGCCTTACTTGGATAATGAACTTGTATTAAAATCAGCCAAACTCTCCAATTAAAGTAGATTCTAATATTATTAATTTTGACAATGCCTATACTTTCAAAACCTTAGAAAAAAAGAAATCTGCCTGTCCCTTTGTGAAAACTATAAACAAGGAATAACATAAAATCACAACTATTTCTTGCAAAGATCAAGATTCACTTGTCTGCGAGAATAAAAATCTTTTAAGAGGTTAGCTGAACCAATCTTTGCTGTACAAAATAATGCACTAATTCCTGAAAAATAAGGGATGGGATGGTCACTTTCTTTTCTCAGGTGGCCCCCAGAAAGAAAAAACTGGAATCCATGGATATGGAAAAATCCACATTAATTAATATTCTGATGCCTAAAGAGAAGAGAAAGACATAAGCAGGCAACAGGAATACAAAGGCATATAATATGTTTTATCTTTCAAAGGAAATATTATGTGTAGTAGATAGATAGATAGATGGTTGCTGTGCAAAATGTATATCTTTTAAATAACTGCCTGTTTAGCAGTGTGCTTTAAATGTGGAATGCACAATATTTTGAACACCTAGATGCTTGAATGTCAAAAATTTGCACAATTGGAATATCACATTTGGGTATGTTTAGTGAGCTGTTTCAGGGTTATTATTATTATTACTAGTAGTAGTAGTAGTATTTTTGTAGCAATTCTTGGTTCATAGGTAGGTACTAGGCTATTAGCCCTAGGGCATAAGTAAGCCTAGCCAAAATGTTTTGGCTTGTGCCTCCCACGTGATTTAGTTACCTGCTCCTCTGTTGAGCAGGGCCACAGAAGTGATTCCAGAGGTGAATTTCCTGTTCCCCATCCACTCATCAAGATTCTTCTTGAAGAGCGCTAATGAGGAGCTCTGCCTCAAATATATGGAGACCTTATTCCAGAGCAAGGGGAGCCTCTGGGACACAAATCTTATTCCAGAGCAAGGGGAGTCTCTGGGACACAAATCTGTCCCTCCAACAAGTCCCGTTTATTGTTCAGGTCAGGTTAAGGTTCCTAGAGCGTGTAGCTTGGGTTTTCCTTAGGTGGAGCATTTCAAGCAATTCGGGGTTTGACATAGCCTTGTATGTCAGGCAGAGATCACCTCTGAGTAGCCAGTATGCAACCAAGTAAAGTTGAAGTTTTTTTAGCCTGGTGCCATAGGGCATGTGTTTTAGACCCATTATCCTCTTGGTGAGGCATTTTTGAGGCCTCTCCAGTTGTTGCAGGTGTCTAGTAAGGTATACCCCAAACGGGGCATTGTACTCAATAATGGGTCTAATGAGTGATGAGTAGAGGGGGACAACAACTTTCTTTTTTCTAGATGCAAACCCCTTTGTGATAAGGTGGGCCATGTAGAAGGATTTTCTAACCACTTTAGCAATGTGGTTATCGAAGGAGAGGTTACTATCCACCTAGGTCCCTAGGTCTCTTATCACACTCTCTGTGTTAAGTGAGCTGCCACCTAAATGGTAATTCGTAGGTACTTGTTTTTTCCTGAAGGGGATGACAATGAGTACTTTTTATATTCTGTAGGATTGGTGGTGCAGTTTTCTTTTGTCTATAGGCACTAATTATAGTTTTGTGTAGCTGTTTCCTTTCTATGAGTTGTTGCAACCATGACATTAGTATATTTAATTTTGGGTGTGTGGGGGTTGCAGGAAGCATGCCCCCCCAGTATAAAATAATCTATTTGTATTTTGTTTTTGGGATTTGTAGTTCCAGTACTTTTGTGGTTCTGCATTATATTGAGCCTTTTTTTGATTTTGGTGTTATTTCAGTTTGATTTATCATTTTGTGCGTGCACACACACACACACACACACACACACACACACACACATACCAAACAGCAATCCAGCACAGGGATAGTCAGCAGAGACTGCAGGAATCCAGAAAAGTACAGCAAAACAAGAGAATTCAGCAGCCAAGGAAAAATGCAGCATCAAAGTTTTAAAAAAAAACAGCTCCAAACTCACCCAGACTGGTTTCACTAATGCTTCCTCAGTGAGTAAAACAGCAAGTGCCACTAACCAGGAATATATATACATGGACAGTGTTAGCATTTTGGAGACCCCCTAGACATTTCAGTAGAAGTATCACCTTGCCACTGCCACCCCTTCTAATCAACATTTTAATTCATGCTGCAGAGTCGTGGGAATACTGTGTACAGACTGAACTGTAGCTACAATGCTGTTACATTAAAACCAGAGAAATAAGAGAATAGTGCTTTAAACACAACCAATATACATCCAAAATAAAGCATCTAGGAACCAGCAGAACGAAGCCACCAACACAGAGTAGAAAGGAGCAAAAATGTCTGTTTTATTTAACATTGCAAAGACACCACGTTTTCATCCTAGTGCATCCAGGACTTCATCAGAAATAAGAAGTACATTGCAGTCCCTCCTTATATACCTCCTTCATAATTACCTGGTGGTGGTAATTAGTCCCAACTAAATAAAATAAAAATGTAAAAATATAGTAAAACACTCATACTGAAATTTCTATAGCATTAATTCAATAAATACAGTACTAATCCATTCTGATCAATACATCCCTCAACATTAGTATACAAATATATAAGGTCATGTAATAAATATAACAATTAATTCAGAACAGTTGCATATACATCCACAGTAAACAAATGCATATACATAAAGGTAAAACAGAATGTCGCCCCCCCCCCCATGTTGAATAAAAACCTAAAATGCATATGTATACATAATGAAATAGAGGTATCCTAAAAAATAACCTAACAAGGTAAAACATTTCATGTAGCTCTATGTTTTTGATATGTATGAAATTAGTTATAAAAAATTAATTGTATAAAATTGGTTCTGTAGAGCATACCCTTAGCCTATTCTTTGTTAGAGCTTGGCAGATCTTAATTTGAGAACTGGTACCAGTGAAACATGTTTGTTAAGTCCTGGGGGCTTGTTCGCTTCTAGTCTTAACTGCCAGAGAAGTTCTTTAAACTCAATGGTGGTCTCCCATGGTCCCCTCCTGTGGGTCTGTTTCAACCTCTGTTGAGCAGGGCCACAGAAGTGATTCCTGGGGTGAATTTCCTGTTCCCCATACACTCATCAAGATTCTTCTTGAAGAACACTAATGAGGAGCTCTGCCTCACATATATGGGGACCTTATTCCAGAGCAAGGGGAGTCTCTGGGACACGAATCTGTCCCTCCAACAAGTCCGGTTTATTGTTGAGGTCAGGCTAAGGTCCCTAGAGTGTGTAGCTCCAGGGGCAGCCCATGCTATTGGACTGCTGGACTGCAGCCCCCTCAACTATAAAATAAAGAAAAATAAAGAAATAAAAATAAAAAAAAAATTTTAAAAATCATGCACTAGTCCGGACTGCTGCTGAGACAGTCTGGAACATGCACAGATGTCTCAGCAGCAGTCCTGACTGGGAAACATGAAGAACACAGCTCCCAGAAGTCTATGCAGTTTTAAACTGCATAGACTGTCCTGGAACTCGCTGGGAAAACACATCAGGGTCAGACTGCAACTTCAGCAGTCAGGAGTTTGCTGCAGTCTCGTCGGGGGAAGGATCTCGCGACAGGCAGGGTCTGGATTGGAGTTTGCTTCAGTCTCATTGGGGGAAGATCTCACGACGGGCAGGGTCAGATTTGCACAGTTTTCCATAGGATTTATGGTGGTTTGCAGACAGGGATTGGATTTATGGTGGTTTACTACAGGTTGGATTTGCATAGGATGTATGGTTTGCTACAAGGTGTGTGTGTGTGTGTGTGTGTGTGTGTGTGTGTGTGTGTGTGTGTGTGTGTGTGTGTGTGTGTGTGTGTGTGTGTGTGTGTGTGTGTGTGTAAATGCCCCAGGTGCAATATACTGGTGGTTAGACTCATGGTGGTATGGTAGGGAATACCTCAGGCTTGAACTGTACCTTGTATGCAGGTGTTAAAGACCTGAATTCCCTACCCACCACCATTTGTAAAAAAAAAATGCAGATTTTTGCCTCATATTTGATCTGTTCCTCATAATATCTGTGGTTTGTAAATATTGCAATACTTGATATTTGATGGTGCAATGGTAGCATTGTTGCCTCACAGCTGCAGGTTTTCAGGTTTGATTCTTGGCTGGGGTGCCTTCTTTGTGGGGGTCTGTATCTTCTCCCTGTGTTTGTGTGGGTTTGCTTTTGTGTCCTCCCATGTTACAAAGACATGTCTGCATTATCTCTTCCTGGGCCTCTGCTGAAAATTGTTTTTTTGTTCCAAGTCAGACTGTCCTGATTAACAAATGTTAAATAAAATTGACAGGCATTTGAATTTCAGTCTTCAGGTTTCTGAATGTTTAATTCCTTACATATTTGATGATGCAGTGGCAGTGTTGTTGCCTCACAACTATAGGTTTTCTGGTTTGATTCTTGGCTGGGGTGCCTTCTGTGTGGAGTCTGCATCTTATCCCTGTGTTTGTGTGGATTTGCTCTGGTGTCCTGCCATTTTACAGACGTGTCTACAGTATTTCTCCCTGGGCCTCTGGTGAAATTTTTTGTTCCGTCAGAAGTAAAATTGACAGGCATTTGAATTTCAGACTTCATATTCTTCCGAAAATACATAGTAAAACAGCTTTTTATTCTAGCAATAAATATATAGTAACACAACCTTTTATTATAGCATTTTTTTTAAGTTTATAAGATGACTATTTGAAATTTGTCCTTATTTTTGGGACTGTAATACCCTGTTATTGGCTTTGTCCAGTTGTTTTGTGCTAAGGTTGACAGCTATGGCAAGAACTGAATTCACTGAATATGTCTGAGGGCTGTATTCTCTCATTACTGGGTTTGTCCAGGTGTTTTGTGCTAAGAGGTTGACAGCTATGGTGAGAACTGAATTCATTAAATGATAGCCATTTAAGTTTCAGTCTTCCTCTCTTTCACAAAGCAGCTGATTTGGCGTAGTGGTATGTTGCTCTTGACTGTTTTGCACAGGGACCTTGGCAGTAAAATGTATGGTGGTAACACAGCATTTTCCTTTCACAAAGCAGGTGATTTGGCATAGTGGTATGTTGTTCTGACTCTTTTGCACAGGGACCTTGGCAGTAAAATGTATGGTGGTAACACAGCATTTTATTCTGGCAGCTTTCCAAGATTATACAAGCAATGTTTAATGTGTCCCTGGTTTTTGCCCTTTTGACCCACCCCAATAAATTTGGATTTTTCCAGATTTCTTGTGCTGCGAAGTTGAGATGCAGTTGAGTATTGAGTAGATTTTACAAGGAGCTGAGAGCTGCAGGGGAAGAGAAGTTTAGTGCTGATTATGCTAATTCAGCTCACATTGCTAATAGCACAACAGGTTGTGTACTTGCTTTTGATGCAGAAGGTTGTTGGTTCTACACCCATAAGGGGTGAATGCTGCCGTACTGAAAGTTAAGATGCTATGAGCCTGTTATCAAGATTGCCATACATTTCCTATTGTAATATTACTAGCTTATTTTTAATGTAATTTAGGCAATTTATTCCTCAGGGGCATCAGACACTTTATTTTTCGATGAAACCATGAAATATAAAGGTGATTGCTAGCAGCAACCTCTTCATTACAGATTTATTTAACGTGGAATTATTTAGATGACTTTTTTACTACTTTAGAGATTGTGCATATTTACTGATAATGGTGGACTGTAGAATTGTGCATATTTACTGACAATAGTGGACTGTAGAAGTTTGAGTAGACTTTTATGATGGAAATGTTCTGAATTGGGCAGTTTTGTCATTGGTGCATGCGTTTTGTTTCATTGTTTACTGGAAAAATGTTCAAAGCAATAGGAAGGTGTATCAAAGGGCACATGTATGTTTCATATGCAAGGGGCCTATGATTTGAAAACAGCCCAGAATTAATCTTTATCTGCCACGGGTAAAATGTATTTTCTTTGAATGTGGGTTTCAATGTTGTTTCAATGAATGTGAGTTTCAATGGCAGAAAAGTTTTAATGCCAAGTTTGTTTAGCAGATGTCTTAGTGTTTGTGCTGTAAAATGCAAAATAAAACTTTCAAAATGAAGTTCAAATCATCATAGAAGTAAATCAGTATGCACATTAGTATTTATGGTAAATGGAGTGAAACAGCCAAGTAATGGATCATTGGAATGGCTGCAGGGGGAGGCTCCATTCGACCATGGTTTTGTGAGGGGGAAGGGCGGCAAACTTAGGCAGCCCCAGCTGAACCATACCTCCCAACTGTCCAGATTTTCAAAGAATGAATAGATTTTTTGCTTCTTATTTTTGGTTGGTTCCTCATAAAATTTGTGGTTTTCTGGCAAATCATTTAGTAATTAAGTCACTAATGACGCACTGAGTTTCAGACTTCATAACCTTCAGAAAAATGCATGCTAAAGTAAGACCTGTTCTATCAACTGTCTCAGTTTATACAAGAGCAATTTTTAGTACTGTTTATATGTTCCCCCAATATATTTGGCCTTGTCCTGATTTGTTGCATTAACAGGTTAAGAGGTACATGCAAATAAATTGCTTTATAGAATTAGGCATAGCCAAACCTCTCAACTGTCCCTGATTTTGGCTCAACATGTTGCTCTTCCCCTAATGATCCCTCCGCAAAATAGCAATTTTGGAAGAAAACATGGAGGGTTTATAATTTAAAAATGACTGTAATAATCCATTAGATTACTTTTATTTCAGAAATGCATGTAGATTCTTTTATTTTGTCAGCTGCTCAAGTTAGCAGTACTAATATTAAAGTGTCCCTTCTTTGACAAGTTCCCAGCTGTATTGTGTTGCTATTTTATATTTTTACATCACATTTTTGGTCCATTTTTCATAAAATTGTGTTTTTTTGGCAAATTAGTGACAAATCATTAAAGACTGAAGTTAGAAAATAATGATAGACATTTGAGTTTCAGATTTCATACCATTCAGAAAATTCATACTAATGCAAGACCTCTATTATCTTTCTAAGTTTATAAGAGCAATATTTTAAAAATTGTCCTTATTTTTGGGCCTTTGTTCCATTTCTTTGTATGACTTTGTCCAGATTTCTTGCTCTGAGGTTGAGAGGTATGACAAATGTTTTAGGCCATCACAAGTCAGCCAGAGACATTTCAAACTGTGGCATACTTGTTGCACCCCACTCCCCCATGTAGTGACTCTGGATGTGACTAAGCAAGTCAAGGAGTAGTTATGCAGTGTAAATGTGCAGAGTATCCCTCTCCCCATCCAAGGTAGACACAAGTACTAGAGTGGCTTTTCATCTGTCCTTGATTTTTACAGAATGGTCTGGTTTCTGTCATATTTTTTGTACTGTTGATTTATGCTTATTACTCAAAGTGCCTGTTGCTCTGTGTTTATGTAGCAATACTTTAATGACCATCAGATAAGCTTGGCTGAGATTGCAAGATGCAAGTAAGCTTTAATAAGCATACTGTTAAAGAATTGCCAACATTGAAAGCCTTTCTGTTGCCATGTAGAGAATACTTAACTAGATAATGTATAAGCCTTGGGTATTGAAATGCATATGCCAGTATTTGTAATAAAGAACAGGATTACATTATTTTAAGAGTCTCATTACACTTGGAGACTTCCAGTCATCTCTGCAGGCTTTACTCATAAACAGAATGCCAATCATGTGGTCCATAACCTGTACAGTAATCCTTTTAAGCAATGTATCTTAAGCTTATTTCTTGTTCGCTTTTCAATTTTTACTTTGATCATGTTTTCCCCATG
The DNA here is from genome assembly GCF_019279795.1 of Protopterus annectens. Classification (NCBI taxonomy): domain Eukaryota; kingdom Metazoa; phylum Chordata; order Ceratodontiformes; family Protopteridae; genus Protopterus; species Protopterus annectens. The sequence goes on from NC_056725.1 coordinate 879,384,291, forward strand.
AAACAAGTAGATGTCAGGCAGCAGGTCTTTTTTTGGATAAGGAACATTTTTACAAGTGGGGGCATCAGAGATTTCTACTTTCAGCATGTTACTTGGTACTTTAATAAAGCTGAATATAAATTATAATTAGAACTGCAGTGCAAGAAGTGGTTTGAGTTGAGTGCTGCTTGTTTTTCTTATACTTGATTTTGACTGGCATTTCATTAATGTATTTAAAAAAAAAAGTAATTTATTTTTTCATTCCTCACAAACTTTTTTGTTTCCATCTAGATATTAAGCTGTCATGCAGCCAATGCACTGAAATATTTTTATTCTTCTACACTTCATTTTGTCTTGATTGGACACTCATAATGACGGTATGGCACCCAGGACAGTATATTTAGTTTTTGTGGTTTTGAGCATAGCTCCTCCCCTTTCTAGTTGGCTGCACCCCTTCCCATTGACCCCACCCATTCAGCCATCTCCTGCAGCTCCCCTTTGATTTGAAGTCACCAGCCGCCACTGTGTAGCTTGGGTAGATTGGGTTTTCCTTAGGTGGAGCATTTCAAGCAATTTGGGGTTTGACATAGCCTTGTATGTCAGGCAGAGATCAACTCTGAGTAGCCGGTATGCAACCAAGTACAGTTGAAGTTTTTTTAGCCTGGTGGCATGGGGCATCTGCTTTAGGCCCATTATCCTCTTGGTGAGGCATTTTTGAGACCTCTCCAGTTGTTGCAGGTGTCTAGTAAGGTATATCCTGAATGGGGCATTGTACTCAATAATGGGTCTAATGAGTGATGAGTAGAGGGGGACATTAACTTCCTTTTTTCTAGATGCAAACCCCTTTGTGATAAGGTGGGCCATGTAGAAGGATTTTCTAACCACTTTAGCAATGTGGTTATCGAAGGAGAGGTTACTATCCACCTAGGTCCCTAGGTCTCTTATCACACTCTCTGTGTTAAGTGAGCTGCCACCTAAGTGGTAATTCGTAGGTACTTGGTTTTTCCCGAAGGGGATGACAATGAGTACTTTTTATATTCTGTAGGATTGGTGGTGCAGTTTTCTTTTGTCTATAGGAACTAATTATAGTTTTGTGTAGCTGTTTCCCTTCTATGAGCTGTTGCAACCATGACATTAGTATATTTAATTTTGGGTGTGTGGGGGTTGCCGGAAGCATGCCCCCCTAGTATAAAATAATTTATTTGTATTTTGTTTTTGGGATTTGTAGTTCCAGTACTTTTGTGGTTCAGCATTATATTGAACCAGGAACATATATACATGGACAGTGTTAGCATTTTGGAGACCCCCCCTAGACATTTCAGTAGAAGTATCACCTTGTCACTGCCACCCCTGCTAATCAACATTTTAATTCATGCTGCAGAGTCATGGGAATGCTGTGTACAGACTGAACTGTAGCTACAATGCTGTTACATTATGACAGGCCTGTGTACCACACTATACTGGCCCATCTCACAAAGGGACATTCACAGTTACCTGCAGTTAGTTGCAACAATGATACATTGCAGCAAGTCTTCGTACAGGACTACACTTAAGTGAAATGGTGCACTAGGCACTGCCTACTGCCCCCCCCCCCCCACACACACACACACACCCTCAGTTGCTCTTCTCTGTTCCCAACAGTCTTGGACTCTATTACTTTTTTGTTTCTTTTCTCACATTTTGCTTTACTCATCAGCTTGTTTCAAGAAACCATGACTTTCTATATGCTCAGAAGTCCATTTAAAAGTTATTTTGTTCTTTTTACACAACCTTTTCATCTAGTGATGAATTGAACGGAAGTTATGATTAAGGAAAGAAATCCAATGCTGTTGTTCAACTTTAGTTTTTCTTGCAACCTTTCACATAAACACAAATCATGAACTACCTAACTAACAAACTTCTATCAAATACTCAACAAGGATTTCAACCCTTTCACAGCACTACCTTTGCTCCAATGACCTTCACTAACACTGTTAATCTTCATAGGAATAATGTGAAATTCGTATCTTCTTTATTTTTTGACCTTCAAAAGCCTTTGATATGACCTCGCATAACAAACTGATTAATGTACTAAGTGACCTGAATCTAAGCCAGACTACTCTTACATATTCCAGGACTACCTAACTGGTTGCCAGCAAGCTGTAAAATGGCAGCAAAACCTCTCTCCTCTTTTACCTGTTACCGTAGGAGTTCCTCAAGGATCCATCCTGGGACCCCTACTTTTCACACTATTTACTAACAATCTCCACAGCTCAACACTGCATGCTTTTGTTCTTCAGTGTGCAGATGATCCCACACTGATATGTGCTGCACCATCTTTACAACTACAACTAATAACATACGATTCTTTCTGAAAAGTGGATGCATGGCTGTCAACTAATTCTGAACCCTAATAAAACTAAACTCTTCCTTTTTCAACCTACAAGACACACTATGCACCCCTTCCCATTCAACTTCCTGTCTATAACACCAGCATTTCACCCATAACCCATACTAAGCTACTGGGAGTAGTAATCGATAGTATCTTGAGATTTGATATTCATATTGCACAGACTATAAAGAAAGTGCACCAAAAGCTGGGTACTCTATACAGAAATAAACACCATCCTACTAATAACACACAAGCAACTATTGCACAAACACATCCTATCTCGACTCTCCTCTATGCCTCCCCAGTTCTCACTAACCTAAAGAAATCAGATTTAGCAAAATTAGAATCATGTTATAACAAAATTACCAGGTTTGCCACAGATGCACCTTTCAGGTCACACCACTGCTTAGCACTCAAGCAACTTAACTGATTAGAACTACCACAATTCCTACACTATAATCAACTCACTATGGCCCATAAAATTCTAAACCAACCAGAAAAAAACATTCCCTCCGAAATCTCCTAGTCCCCTACCCAAGTAACCAGACCCTACGCTCCAGTAACAAATCTTTATTGAACGTAACTAAAGCCAACAATGCAGCAGGTGACTCTCTCTTCCCAAACTATATAGCTAAAATCTGGAACACATTCCCTCCAAATATAATTGCTACTACTAACTTATTCCACTTAAAAAATACTTAAAATGCACCTATCTAAAACATGGCTATCCTCATGCACTACTCCTGGTTAGGCCTTCATTTCTTATTCAAAATTCACAAAAAAAGTTTTTTCTCTCTCTGATGCTAAGGTACAAACACAAAGGAAACACCCTTAATCTATTGCTTATGTTTATAGATATGCCATCTATTGATCTTTAACCCATAAACGTGTTAACTGTCTCTAGCTTTGACACGACAAACAGGCTTACTATACTGAATTTATAAATGTCTCTGCACTATATGGACTACCTGCTTATTTTGTCTGTGTACGTGAGATCTTTTACTCTATGAGAATTGTGTAAATGTGTGCATTTTTGTTATTACTTGTATATGTAAATGTGGACATTTCTTTGTTTCATGTGGAGCTTTTCTCCCCGGGCCTCCACTGAAAAAAGACTTTTGTCCAGTCTGACTTTCCCAGTAAACAAATGTAAAATAAACAAAATAAATTAATAAATACCTTTCCTAACCAAGACAGCCCAGTACTGTTTATGTAAAAAAAATCAATTAAATAAAAGTCTCCAGATACCATAGGGTTATAGATGCTCTGGGATGCATTTTAGATAATTTTCCTAACCTTTTAATCCAAAGGTGGTCTGAACAAAAACAATGAGTGAGAAAAGAATTTCAGTCTTATTTTTTTTCTTTCACAAAGACAAATTGTGCGCAGGGCTTAATGTTCAAAGCTGGCAAAACAGTAGCTCACAATAAACTAATAAGACAATTGTGAGGATACACAAATCCTGCCAGCCTCCCTACCCCCTCAAAAAAGAATCACTGCCTGTGCATCCCTCTGATATTAGAGTGGGATAAAAGCAGAACTTCAAATGGCCACAGTCATGTACTTCAAATAACCGCTGTCATACATATATGTGGCATACCTCACCTCTTCTCACCCCTACCCCACAAAGGCAGTCACCTGCATACATATCTGATATATGACTGTAAGGAAAGTGAAAAAATAATGATTACATAATGTGTTATATTTTGATGCTCCTAGACAGTACACTGCCTCACTACTTGCTACTGTGGCCTTCTTTGTACACCTCTGAGGGCTGAGAAATGTAAAAGAAACAATGAACACACTGTCCTAAGGCTCAACACAAGCTGTAATGACCTTCCGTGCACACATCTAAGGTTTGGCTGTGATGAAAAGTTGAGAAGTAATTACCACGCACTCTCATGGCTACCACACAATCTAAAGCAACCTTTTGTATGAACATCTGAGCAGGGCGCGTTTCAGAATGGGTTCACTTGAGGGCAGAAACCCCCACTAAGTCCGTATCAACATCCATTTTTTACAATCTGGGCTGGGGGGACCAGACTCCTAGAAACTCTAAGGGTCTGAATGCTCTGTGCGGTATTTTATGCCCTGCATTTGAAATATAATTGTTAACTGTGTTTTATTTTAATGTTACTCAACAGAGTTATGTATGTGCCCTACATTATTGTGTATGTGCACAGATAAAAATCGGTGATTGTTTTACACACACACAATGGCATGTTCAACTTCAGGGAAAAGCAATGAATTCCATTTTACCTATTTGTTTCTGAGGTGCTGGGGTTAACCAGAGCACATGGACAGGGGATGGTTTGCATTCTCCACATAGAAAAAAGCATAGCCAAGAACTCAGTCAGAGCAAAAACATTGTGAAATGGCAGTGCTATTTAATGCACCACACTGGCAATGAACAGTTGCTTTCACACACATCATCTTCCTAACAAACTACCAAATATATCAACCTGTCATGTGTAAGGTCTCCGTTTGTGATGTTAACTGAAAGAAAATATGGCCAGCATGTTAACTCTTCAATACAGTGCAACCATACACCTCCCTCACACACACGTGTAATGGCAATGCCGATGATGTTTGTGCTTGAGCTTGTTACTGTTACACTGCAACACACCCATATACATACACACATACACACACACAAGCCTAAGCCATAGTAGTACTAGTTTTGTATTTATTTCAGCAAATGGCAACACGTGGAACACTAACACTGCCACACTAGATCAGTGACTGCTGTTTAGCAGTTGTCAAATAACAGCAAGGGTATTTCATTTTTATTTACCTCACTGAGGATTAAAGCATACCTGTCACTGTCCTTGATTTTACCTAAGTTTCCTGTTACCCTCACAAAAAAGTGAGAGCTGCTAGTAAATCATTCAGGATTACAAGCAGTTAGTAAATCCAGACATCAGAGTTTCAGACTTATCATTGTCTAAAAAATGCATGTTGATGCAAAATGTATTAATTGTATTATTTTCAAGTGAATTAGAGTAATATTTAAAAGGTCTGTGGTGTGGGTGGGAGTGATGGATGCGTTTAAGGTGGAGGTGGGATTACATCAAAGATCAGCTCTGAGCCCTTTCTTATTTGCAATGGTGATGGACAGGTTGACAGACGAGATCAGACAGGAGTCCCCGTGGACTATGATGTTTGCAGATGACATTGTGATCTGTAGTGAGAGTAGGGAATAGGTGGAGGAGACCCTGGAGAGGTGGAGATATGCTCTAGAGAAAAGAGGAATGAAGGTCAGCAGGACTAAGACAGAATATATGTGTGTGAATGAGAGGGAGGATAGAGGAATGGTGAGGTTGCAGGGAGTAGAGGTGGCAGAGGTGAATGAGTTTAAGTACTTGGGATCAACAGTTCAGAGTAATGATGAGTGTGGAAGAGAGGTGAAGAAGAGAGTACAGGCAGGATGGAGTGGGTGGAGAAGAGTGTCAGGAGTGATTTGTGACAGATGAGTACCAGTAAGAGTGAAAGGGAAGGTCTGCAAGAGGGTAGTGAGACCAGCTATGTTATACGGGTTGGAGACAGTGGCATTGACAAAAAGACAGGAGTCAGAGTTTGACGTGGCACAGTTGAATATGTTAAGATTTGCACTGGGTGTGATGAGGATGGACAAGATTAGGAATAAGTATATTAGAGGGTCAGCCCAGGTTGGAAGGTTTGGAGACAAAGCCAGAGAGGCAAGATTATGCTGGTATGGACATGTGCTGAGGAGGGATGCAGAGTATATTGAGAAAAAAATGCTAAGGATGAAGCTGCCAGGTAACAGGAAAAGAGGAAGGCCTAAAATAAGGTTTATGGATGTGGTGAGAGAGGACATGCAGGTGGTTGGTGTGACAGAGCAAGATGCAGAGGACAGGAAGAAATGGAAACAGTTGATCTGTTGTGGCAACCCCTAACGGGAGCAGCCGAAAGAAGAAGAAGAAGAGTAATATTTTAAAAAAGTTAACAAAAAACAAAGACTATGATGTAGGTAAACCAGGCCTCCAAAAAATAAATCATACAATATCACAGTCAAAGGAGGCAGCGGAACACAGCAGTAAAATTCAAGAATTTAATTCCAGAACAAACAGTAAGCACTTTCGCAGCAACAGCTGCTTCATCAGACAACTAAAGATCCAAACTGTAGTACTTTTAAACAGCAAAGCACCCAATTGGCATACAAAAACAATTAGGAATTAACTAGAGTCCTTAAAGCTACACCAAAAAAAAAATGCAGCTCAAAACTCATTATGTAAACATAAAAACATTTCATTCATAAAAACATATAAAACATTTCATTCAACAGCCAAAAAATGCAGCTCAGAACTCATCATATAAACATAAAAACATTTCATACATAAAAACATATAGAACATTTCATTCATAAAAATCCTTATAAAAATACTGCACATAATTAATTTATTAATTAAGTTCTGGGATTAAATTCTTGAATTTTACTGCTGTGATCCACTGCCTCCTTTGACTGTGATATTGTATTTTAAAAAAGTTCCTGATTTTGAGCCTTTATTCTGCTGTTAGTTTTGGCTTTGAACAAACTTCTTGAGGAAAGAAGTTGAGAGTTATAATATCTGGTGTCCTGACAGTAGTTATAAAGCTCCCTAAAAAAGAAACTCCTCTCCTAAGATTGGAAGCATCAGCTCTTCTTAAAATCCAAGAGTGACAGATCAGTCATTCTGGACGGCTGATCTCTAGTACTTAACGTTGCTCATGTTCACTCACTAATTATACGTTTTATCCTAACATGGTTATAGCACAACTCTGTCTCAGATAAACAGCGTAAGTGGAAAATTAATATTTTTCGTTCCTTAATTTTCCTCAACCAGCAGCAGCTTTTTGGGGGCCCCCACACAGTCAAGAATAATTGGGGTGGGCTGCAGCTGTGGGTGCCTAGTGCTGGCTATGATGTTTTCTTTATTGAACAGAATGTCCACCAAAGGGATTTAATTAAGTCAAGGGAACTATGTCAGTGGTAAAACAGTTAATGAAATTGTGAAGCCTGGAAACAAAAAAATGGCGTATAAGAGTGGCAAAAAATCACCAATAATGTCAGAACAACCACTCACAGTAGCCATAAACCTGGGACAAGGTTGCAAACCTAGGCTTTAATCTTACACAAACAATATCAGCAGATGTACAAACGAAAGTAAATCCATAAAAAGGGAAAAACAGTCAAGCGTTTTCATCATAAGACTTCATCAGAACTAAATAAAAGTTAATTACACAACCCTTTTATAAAAAATATCATCCCCAATTAACGCAATCAATTAATTTAAAGTTCCAGTACTCAGTGTTAAAAACAGTAGTCTAAACACATTGTTGTTGTTGTGTATTTCGGCTTTTCCCGGTTAGGGGTCACCAAAGTGGAACTCCGGTCCGCTAATGATTGGTAGTTGATTACCAGATCGAAAGACTGTAATCGTGAATACGAAGAGTGACACATACTGTGCGAAAGACAGAAATGCCGAACGTCCAAAACAGCGAAAAATTACATGTCGAAGTGTAATGGTTGTCCCATTTGCAGTATAGCTCCGTAAGGTAAGTGTGTGATAGATAGGACTTTAGGGTTAGGATGTGGGTTAAGGTAAGTGAATAGATAGGTAATGTATGTAAGATTTAGTGTAGTGTTAGAAGTAGGGTTTTATTTAACTGTATGTATGTGTATTATTTATTTTTTTTGGGTGTATGTCTGTAGGGGAAGTGTGCGGTAGTTACGGACCTTAGAGTTAGGGAGGGGTTAAGGATAGTGCATAGATAGTTGTGTATGTGGGGTTTAGTGTAGTGTTGGAAGTAGGGTTTTGTTAAATGTATGTATGTGTATTATTTATTTTTTTGGGTGTATGTCTGTAGGGGACATGTGCGGTAGTTACGGACCTTACGGTTAGGGAGGGGTTAAGGATAGTGCATAGTTAGTTGTGTATGTGGGGTTTAGTGTAGGGTTAGAAGTAGGGTTTTTGTGCTTTACTTTAGGTTAGAAGTAGGGTTTAGTTAGTGTATGTATGTGGTTTATTTATTTTGTTTGGGTAGGTAGTATTTAGCGGCTGGAGGGGTTGGCCGGCTATGACAGTTCGTTATTTTATTTTTCACTGTTTAGTGCATTTGGGATTTTTGTGGTTCGCGTTATAGGTGTCGACGTTTAGGTATTCGCGTAAAGGGTTTTTCAATTTGGTAATATAGACCCAAAAAATGCATATATAAAAATATATAAATACATACCCTATCTACTGGTAGACTTGTACTATTCAGTCCAACAACTACAAAAGTTAGAAAAATTAATTGTAAAAATTAATTACAGAAATTAATACGACATGTAATGTTAAAGGGGTACTAAGTTAATATACTACCTGTTAAAGTTTGGTTGCCCTATACTTTAACTCAGGTCTGATACAGATGTGGTCGTTAATTCCAGGAGCAACAGTGGCGTTCAATTTAAGTTGCCATCTCATTTCAGCCCTTAACAATTTGTTTGTCCAGTCACACCCTCTAATGTGTTTACTAATCACCTCTAAAATGAATTAGAAATACTTAGCCTAGACATTGAAAAGATGAAGTATGTTATACTAGAACTATTTCTACTACTAGGTAATTTTGGTCTCCCAAGTATCTCTATAAACAAATTAAAATTATTATATAATAACACCAAGACATATGTTAATATTGTGTCATTCTTCTTAACGGGAAATAAACATCAAGAAGCGGAGGAGAAAGGAAAGCACTTGATAAAAAATATTCAGACTATTGGCAGGGAGGATTAAGACTCAACACAAAGTCTGGGCAGCCAGGAGTGGGGAATCCATTACTGAAATTCACACAGCTTGAGTGACATGCATTCTGATGTCTGTTTGCAAACTGCACAGAGCAGAGCAGGAGCTGCAACTTGTTACATACATTTGTACTTGCTGCACCTCTCATTGGCTCATTGACCACAGACTATATACATATTGACAATTCAGTTTTTGTTGTTTAACTTTTTTTACATTCTAACACTGTAAGTAATACTTATCTATTGCTCCAGTCCTATGGCTAGGAGACATCACCTGTAAAGAACATCAGGGCTGGAGGACAGCAACTCCCTATTACAAAAGTAAAGTCACTGAAAAGTCAGTTGAGATCATAGCTCTCAACTTGTTAATGCAAGAATCAGGGACAAAGCCAAACATAATCAGGGACAGAGGTGTGATATCACAAAATCAGGGACACATTGTAAATATTTGCATTATTGAGCACAGACAGATTTAGGTGAAACGGAGCGTTAGGCAAAAGACTCAATGACACCACCATTGTCTACCTTCAGAATCCCAAGTGCACCCATGTTTCCCCCCATTTCTGACCTACCTGCGCCATCCAGGTTACTTTTTACTTGGTTTCTTACACTTTGACTTACTTGTCAGCTTTTTCTTGCATATTTTCTTAGCAATTGGCCAAGAAAGCACTGCAATAACTTCTGAGGAACTGAGTAAAGCTGGTGGTCTGGGAGCCACTAGCCCCACATAAGCCAATGGGTTCTTGGTGTTCTGAGGTATATTTTAGAGCTTTTCCCAACCTTTTGATGCAATGAGAGATTGAGCAAAAATCATGGCCAAGGGAAGAAATTAAATCTTACTCTTTTGCTTTTTCCTACGTCCTTTTAAAACACTGCAACTGGCCAAAAGTGTATTAATAGTGGTAGAGGAAAGAATGAAATTCTAGATACTCTTATGTGCATTTTAGATTTCTCCCCAACCTTTTGATCAAATTCTGGCATGAAAAAAATCATGAGTAAGGTAAGAAATTGTTTTTTTTTTTTCTTTGAAGGGAAAAAATCAGTTATGCCCAAGACTTAGTATTCAAAGCTGACAAAATAGTAGTTCCCAACAAACTGAGAAACAAATGCTTGCAATGATACATTATTCACAACTCAGAAAAGTGCCTGCCTCTCTATGCCAAAAACTGCCACCTTCTTTGTATTCCTCTTTTGTTAGACTGGAATAAAACTGAAGGAACAAATAGGCATAGCTGTTGCTACCACACCACAACATGTTTTCATACACCTATCCCCAAAAGACAGCCACCCTCTATACACCCTTCTGTTTATAGACTGGAGTGAAAGAACAAACAGAATATAGTAACATATTTTAAGTTGCTACTGTAGAATTATATACACAGAATGTCTCCTTACTCCTTTTCCCAAAAAGGACTATATGAATACACTTCTGGTGTTTTACTGTCAGAAAGTGAAAAAGAAAATAATGATCATAGTAATGTATTCCAACCTGTTGCTCCTACACAGTGCATAGAATCCAGATAGCTACAGTGACCTTCTGTACATACTTCTTACATTTCATCAACACACAAATATTTAGATTTGAACTCTGTCCCCCTTAATCCCTCTTAAAACATGTGACTTTTGGAGAAAAGGTGTTAATGACAATAATCATGTTTTATATATATATATATATATATATATATATATATATATTTTTTTTTTTACTTCAGAAAATGAATATTAATTCACATTTTCTTATTCTGTCAATGTTTCACATTAATAATAATAATATTTTAGAAGTGTCCCTGATTCAGTTGAAATTTGGGTGATAATGAAGAACACTGGGGCATAGGTAAGTTGCATTCAAGAATGAAGATGCTAGTATTGCCTATGTCTCTTGCAATACCAATATAACACTTCTGAAGCTTTTTTTAATCCACTTAAAAAGTTAATAGAACATCAGCATGCATTTTTACAAACATTAAGAAGTATGAAATTCTAATGTATGTCCATACAGACTGATTGCAAGCCTCACTCATTCAAGACAAAACCAAAAAAAAACAAAAATTTCAGGAGGGACAGGACATAAATAGAAGGCAAAATCACAAACATTAAAAGTTAATATCACAAAAATTTTTACATCGACACACATTTTCTGAACTGTGAAGTTATGTCTGTTATTGGCTAACTGTAGTTTTCAGTGGTTTACCATAAAATCAAATACTTCTGATTGGAAGAGCAAAATATGAGGCAGAATCAATGTCATTCTGCAAAATCACGCAGCCATGTTTTATGTTAGCATTTCAAGTGAAGGATTACTTAGCATTGGCTACTGATTTTTTTTAACTTGTTTGCCAGTGTTTTGTCTGATATGACTTAAAAAAATACTTTTTGTGAGAAGTCTAGTGTGTTACAGTAACAGTGAACAGCTGTCAAACTATGCTAATGCTGTGACATTCTAAGCAGTATGCAGACACACTACTTGGGTCCATTGTTTTCCATTACTGCTGAGATTTGTCTGTAATTATTTAATAGCGATGAACAAAAGAATGTATAGAACATCCTTCGTGTTTTCCAAGTTCATAGGCAAGTACTAGGCTAGCTGCCCTTGAGCGCCATTTAAACCTAGTCTGTTTCCCTTTTTGTGCTCAAATTAAGCTATCCCATTTGGTTAGAGGTTGGCCTTACCTATCCAATGGTTGATAATTACATATTACCCTAATGAGAATAACTGGGATCATACCATAGATAATGTGTGGGGGGGTCATATGTATAAGATACAGCATTTGGGAGATGACTCTGTCCATTAGTAGGACAGGGGCAGTCCTAGGGTAAATTTTATGTTTCCTATCCATAGATCCAAGTTGCACTTGAATATGGGAGGGTATGGACTTGGTTTACGTGGATGGGGAGTCTGTTCCAGAGCAACATTATCTTCTGTAAGATATACTTGTTCCTCTAAACTGTTCTGTGGATGTTGCAGAAGAGATTTATATCCCTAGGCCATGTATTTCTAATGTCATTTGACTTGTTGATGTGCAGTAAATCCATCAGTGTCGGGTTAGAAGATGCCTTGTATGCCAGACACAGGTCTCCTCTTAGCAGTCTGTAGGATACAGAGTACAGTGTCAGGTCTTTGAGTCGATTCATGCTAAGACATGTTGTTTGTATCCTTTTAGTAAGCTATCTCTGTGGGCGTTCCATTTGTTGCATCTGTCTGGAAAGATGCATGCCAAAGGGAGTATTATGTTATTGACTGTCCTAATGAGGGCTGAGAAAAGGGGGACTATGACATCCCTAGATCTAGACACAATCCCTTTGTTTATATCCCATGCAATCTAGAAGAACTTTCTTACAATGGACACATGTTGGTCAAAAGTGGAGTCATTGTCCTAAGTTCCCAAATCCCGAACAACTGGGTCAACTCTCAGAGGAGTATTGTTAATGTGGTACTACCCTGGGATAGATGACTTCCTAAAGGATACAGTAATGCATTTTTTTGGCATTTAGTTTCAGTCCATGATTTTTGCACCAGTTATTTATTTGGGATAAACTCTTCTGCAGGATGGCAAAGGAATTTGGGGATGCAGTGACTGCTCCTAGCTTGTAGTCATTTGCAAACTAAGTCATCCATAGCCCCTTGGTAGTTGCTTTTATTTTAGAGAAGTAAATCCCAAACAAGAGACATCCCAGCAAAGAACCCCGGAAGACTCCACTAGTAACCAGTCTCTTTGTGGAAGTGACTTCTCCTATTTTGATTTCCTGTGTCCTATCTGTGAGCCAGTTGACAATCCAGCACATGGCATACGGGTTTATTCCAAGCTTATTTAGCTTTTCTCTTATGCACAAGTGTGGAATTGTGTCAAGAGATTTGGCCAGCTCGACATATGCGGTGTGTACAGTTTTGCCTTCATCCATTGCTTTGCTGACCTTTTCAAAAAAATTCACCAGGTTAAGTAAGCATGACCTGCCCTTGATGAATCCAAACAAAGACAGGTCCAGTGTTTGGAAGTCCCCTAGGTCCTGACTTGATTAGCTCCATACTACATCTTCCCATGGCTCTGCATATGAGGCTGGTCAGACTAGTAGGTCTGTAATTGCTTGGATCTGTGGAAGGTCCTCCCTTATGCAGGGGAATGACTGCAGCTGTTCTCCATTCACTTGGTACAAAACTTATATGAAGGCTGAGGTTGAACAATGTTATTGCATTATGGATAACTTGTGCTTTATGCTATTGAAAATGCATAAAGGGATACTGTCAGGACCCATAGATGCAGTATTTTTAGATTTTGATAGTACTTTTAAAGTTAAAGCCACACTTGTCAGCCAGTAAACTCACCATACATATTCAGTCTCAGTATGGGTAACATTGTTCACAATCTGCTCATCTCATTGTTGCATTGTGCTTTTGAGATTACAAATATAACTAAAAAATGGCTTGTGAATATATGTGTCTCTAATATACTAGGAATTACTTGTCTTACTTTTGGTCAAAATTGTTTCCTTTTTATTTATAAAACTTGTTGATATCATAGTTCTACCCAGTGGGTTTTTTGATATTGTGGCTCCACTAAGTGGGTCTGTTTCTGGGGTTTGTCCTACATTTGTTCCTAAGGGGGGCAATTTTGCTCCTTTTGCTATTTTACTGTGTCTCCTTCTCCTAGTTTTAAGGAAATGCATGATAACACAAAAACATGTCATTCTACAGTGGGTATAAAAAGTGTACATACCCCTGTTAAAATGCCAGATTTATGTGACATAAAAAAATGAGACCACAATAAATCATTTAAAAACTTTTCCCACCTTTAATGTGACCTATAACCTGTACAATTCAATTGAAAAACAAGCAAATCTGTTGGGGGAAAAATATAAAAAACATACAATAAGCTGGTTGCATAAGTGTGCACAATCTTAAATAAGAAGTTATGTACTCACCATAACGTTCTATGTTTGTAGTCCATAATCTCACCTTCACTCATGCTGGTTGGTTGGGTTCAGAACTGAGCATCGGTTCCAACTCAGCCTATTACTAAAGCTCGAGAGCTTCTACTGGCTCGAGGCTGTACCCTATCCCATCATGCCTAGAGAAGGTTGCCTAGATCTTGTTTGCAAATTACTAACCTATTATGAAATAATATACAAAAAAAACAAAGTTAACAGTTATTTGTCTATGTCTCCTGAGATGAGAAGGGAATCAAAGAACACAATTCACAACTAATAAGATTCCTCTTGATCCTCCAGGAGTGAAGGTTGGGGGAAGGAGGGTGGGATGCAAGAATGAAGGTGAGATTATGGACAACAAACATGGAACATTATGGTGAGTACATAACTTCTTTATTTTATGTTTTCCCATCTCGCCTTCATTCTTGCTGGTTGGGACAGCGTCCCTAGCACCTTCTTTCTTGGGAGGCTCAAGGGAATAAACTCTTCAGAACAGTGGAACCAAAGGAAGCTCTGTTCTGGGAGGCCATGTCTACTTTGTAATGAGTGATAAAGCTATGAGGATTGACCCATGTGGCTGCAGCACAGATCGAGTCCATAGGTAATCTGGCCTGAAAGGCGGCTGAAGCTGACATAGCTCTTGTTGAGTGGCCTCTAATCTTTCCTGGCAGTTGTTTACGCTGAGAATTGTATGTGTAGGTAACAGTGTCCATAAGCCACTTTAACAAGGTAACTTTTGAAATTGGTGCCCCTTTTCTGTTATTGGAGAAGTAGATGAATAACTGGTAAGATTTTCTGAATTCCTTTGTTTTGTGCAAGAAGAAGCGTAACTGCCTGCGGTCATCCAATTCGTGTAGCTTACATTCTGCCTTCTTGCCATAGTTTAGAAAGAGAACAGGCAGGTCGATGGACTGATTCAAATTGGTTTCAGAGCACACTTTGGGAAGGAATGGAGGATTTGTTCCAAGAGAGACTCTGTCTTTATGAAATGTAAATAGGGAGGGCGTATTGACAGAGCTTGAAGTTCTGAGACTCTCCTTGCTGGGGTAATGGCTATCAAAAAGACTTTTTTCCAGGTCAGAAATTTAAGTTGGCAAGAGGAACTGGTTTGTATGGTGGGAGAATCAGCGTAAAGAGTACCAACTTGAGGTCCCACGGAGGTGATGGTTCCCTTATTGGAGGCCTTAGTAAAAATGTGCCTCTCAGGAAGGCTTTGCACAAACTGTGAGACATTATTTTTGAACCCATGTCTCCTACATGGTAGTTAGATACGGTGGCTAATTGTACTTGTATGGCAGCTGCTGCTGCACCTTGATTAAAAATTTCTGCTAAGAAATTTAAAATTGTACTTACAGGGGCTGTGAAGGGATCTATGTGATTCTTGGAAGCCCAATAAGAAAACTTTTTCCATTTGCTGCATAAAGCTTTCTAGTTGTTGTCTTATGAGACAACACTAAAATGTGTCTCACTGCTGGGGATATGTCTGGAAGCCTGGCTAAGACTGGAAATGGAGCAGCCAAGCTGTCAGTTTGAGGGTTTGGATAGTCAGAAGATCTGGTGCTGGGTCTAGGATCTATGGCTCTTGTTAGAGATGGGGCTATAGGAAAGGAAACCAGATTTGGCAAGGCCAGTATGGAGCGATAAGTATTAACCTGCAACTCAACGATTTGGCTTTCTGTAGAACTTTGGGGATCAGTGGAAATGGGGGAAATGCATAAAGAAGTCCCAGGGGCCAATCGTGAACAAGTGCATCCCTTGATGACTTCCCCAGAGGGGGGAGTAGGGCAAAGTAGCTGCTGCATTTGGTGTTCATGGACGTGGAAAAGAGGTTGCAGCAAGGCTGGCCCCACTTGCGAAAAATCTGGTTCGCAATTTCATTTTAGAGACCACTTGTGAGGCATTAGAATTGAACAAACCAGTGAAGCAATACCAAAAGCCAAAGACCAAAAAAACAGGTAATCAGGTAATCCACAAATAGTCACAGTAGTCCCAAAGTAGTATCCTGAACGTAAGTTTATTTTCACAAAGACAAGCGTTTTCGTTACTATTAAGACATTAACTTCTTCAAAGAAACTAACAAGAAAAAAGCGCCAATATTTAAACTTGCAGTGGCGCCAATGCGTGAACCCAACGTCACAATAGTTTACGTGAAACCATTCACTAAGTTTTGTATAAGATACAAAATTTTAAAAACTAAAACCTAGTAAAAAAATTTTATAAATATATTTATATTTTAAAAATATATTTTAAAAATATATTTTAAAAAAAAATTTTAAAGACAATTGTAAGTGTGAGCTGGCATTCACAATCTAGTGTTAATAAATGGAAAATACACAAAAAAAAAATATATATATATATATATATATATATATATATATATATATATATATGTGTGTGTGTGTGTGTGTGTGTGTGTATACACTCAGAAAGTACACAAAAAACAGTTACTTATACACTAGTTAAAAAACACATTACATCTATCTAGTGTCTAGTTGTGCATGTCATCTATTATTGTTTTAGGACAGTGTCTCATCTCTTAAACTGGTGTTTAACTAGTAATGGGGAGCTTTGATAAAAGTTGTAGAAGCTACACTTTTGGAATAGTGCAAACTATTGTGTACCAGTAATGCATGTTCACAAATTTGGTTTATACATTATAGGTAAGAGTTAACGAGAATTGTACACAGCTAGGTAAACAAACAGTGCCTACTGCTGCATACGTATATCTGTGGGTAAAAGTGAGCGTAAAAGTTCCCATGGAAGACCTGAAATAAGAAAAATAAATATAAGATACTTTTTCTCTTTTCAATATAGGTGGTTGCACTTTAAAAGTTGCAGTATAGAATACACATGTACTATCTCAAAAAACTTTTCAGGCATTAGAATTGGCCTGCTCAATTTATCTGCTATCACATTGGATTTTCCCGGGATATACACTGCAATCAGAAAACGTTGAGAAGAGACTGCCCATTGCCATACTCTCGGAGCCTCTCAGCACAGGGGGTAGGATCTGGTTCTGCCTTGTTTGTTGATGTACCACACTACTGACATATTGTCTGTCTGAATTGCAATCGTACCCGGTGGAAGAAAGCTCTGGAATGCCTGCAACACCAGGAGCACCAGTCTCATCTCTAGGATGTTGATGTGCAAGTGGTATTCGTGTTCCTGCCAAGTTCCTTGGATGGTCTTTCTCAGATAATAACCCCCCCACCCTATCTGGGAAGCATCCATGGTCACTGTGGCTACTGGTTGAGGGAGAGTGAATGGCCTGCCTAGAGTTACCTGACTGGATTGAAGCCACCAGCATAGGTCTTTCTTGCAGGAGTCTGTAATGAAGATCTTGTGGGACATGAATAACTCCTGAATGGACCATTGAGCGAAGAGTAGCCACTGCAGGACTCTCATATGTAGACGTGCCAGAGGTACTAATATTATCGCAGCTGCCATAATGCCTAAGACCTGTAGAACAAACCTTGCCTGTACTTTATTTTTCAAGAGCAAGATGGACACTTGATGGCGCAGTGTCTGCAATCTGTCATGAGGCAGTTTTGTTACCATATCTTGTGTGTTTAATTCTGCTCCTATGAATGTAAAATGCTGTGATGGCAATAAGGCAGATTTTTTGAAATTTATGGTAATGCCCAGTTCCGAGCATAGATGAATGATGGTGTCTCTTGCTTTGGTTAGTAGATGCTTGGTGGCGGCAGTCAGTCGTCTAAGTATGGAAACACCCGGAATCCTAGACACCGTGACTACTGCCATGCATTTGGTGAACAGTCTGTGCACTGTAGTGATACCAAAGGATAGAGCTCGGAATTGGTAATGACTGGCTCCCAGCCAGAAGCGTAGATGTCTCCTGGATCGCCTATCCATTTTTATATGGTAGTACGCACCCTGGAGATCTACTGAGCACATCCAGTTGTCTTTTCCCAGAAAAGGGAGAATAGACTGCAGTGTCGCCATCTGGAAATTTGATTTTTTTTTACAGACTTGTTCAGCCTGCTGAGATCCAAAATGGGTCTCCAGTTCCGTTTTCTTTGCAACTAAAAAGAACCTTGAGTAAGTTCCAGATCCAATTTGGATGTCTCTTTTTTCTAGCAACTTTTGTATCTCTAAGGTCGCTTGATCACTTTGACTGGGTGGAATGTCCAGGACTGATTTTGATTGTAGGGGTGGGGAGGAGAAGGGTATGTTGTATCACCTGGATATTACTGACTGTACTCATTTGTCTTGAGTGATGTACAGCCAGGCTTCTTGGTACAGTGATAGTCTGCCCCGACTGCCTTCAAAGGTGGACAGGAGGGCCTCCTTTCAGGAGCGCTGGAAGGGCCTGCCAGAGAACGTATCTCTGTCACCCTGATTTTGCAGACCCCCTCTGCCACGAGGTCTCTCTCCAATTATTTTCCACCCTCTGCCCCTAGGGGAAATTTCCTCATGTGAGTCTGGCAATGCTCTATGGGTTTTCCGGAACCACATTTTTCTCCTTTTTGGCCTTTGGGGTAAGGCCTGGTAGGGAGGGAAAATGTACTCCCACGGCAGAGAGAGTTTTGCCTTTCTGCTCGCACCTGGTCAGAGTCTCTAACTTTTGGCCCAAACAAGGATGAGCCATCAAAGGGGGCATTAATGAAGGAAGACTTAAAGGACTCAGCAAACTCACAAAGGCACATTCAGGAATGCCTCCTCACAGCTATTCCTGTACTTGCCGTCCTACTCGCTTCATTGGCTGTATAAGAGATGAGCTGCATAGAGGAGTTGACTACAGAATTTAAGGTAGCAAGCTGGGTGGTCAACTTGTCTGACACCCCCGTAGCTGTAGAACCTTGGAGGGTATCTCCTAGCTCCTTGAGGAGATCCCTCTGGAGTATGGTAAAATGAGTTAAGTAGTTCAGCGACCTGAGTGTAAAGGCCACTGACCATATCTGTCCATCGTTCAACATTCCTTATTCAGTGGATGGACAGATGAATAAGTCTCAGCTAACTCCTTTTTGGTGGCCGCCACCACCACCATAGCATCTACTGGGGCACCTTTGGTCAAGAATTCCTTATCAGATGGTGCAGTTATAAATTTGCTGGGCCTCCTTGGCGAACAGGTTCCACAGATTCTGGAGAGTCCCACACCTTTCAACTGACTACACCAAGGCACTGGTTAAAGGCTGGAGATACCCAAGAGGTGGAAGGTCAAGACCCAAATGTCTCCAGGTATACGGACTCATCCTCAGAAGGGGTAAGGGCCTTCCAGCCACCTCTCTGCTTCAGGATCTCTAGGATATCCGAGAAGGAGACATCCTCAGCGGATGACTGCAGGGACCCTTCTGAATCCTCTAAGTCCGTATCTGAAGTGACAAGACTCATCAGGGGAGTCTAGATGTTTCCTCTTATAAGTTTTCTTCCTTGGGACTTCCTCTGAGGGGGTAATCTGGGATGGTTTCAGAAGAAATGGTCTCACCCAGTGGGGTGTCCTATGACATAGGGTCTCTATGCCTGGGGGAGGGGGTGGTAAGGATGCAGACTCTGGCACTTTTTGGGGAGGAATGTTTGAATCCAAGAATGGAGCTGTCTGGGGTGGCAGCACTCTCCTCATGACCTCGAAGGCACCACGGCCCTACTCTGAAGGAGCTCCCTGCTCCAAAGAACAAGGAGACTGCCCCTGAACCAAAGCCGCAGGCTCCAAAGCCAATGTAGGTGCTGAGCTGACCCTCACTGAGGCTCTGAGAGGTAGATTCGGATCCAAGAGCTGTCCTGTCCGACTCTCTTCCCCGGACCCAATGGGGGAGCGTTGGCTTCTAGACCCCTTGCTGGACAACAGCACAAATGAGGTTGGAACAGAAGTTGGAGCTGAAGATCCTGGAATAGGTTTCAGCTACAACGGTTCCACTACTATTGATTCCAAACACTCTGGTTCTGAAGTAGGCGGTTGGATCAGAGGAGGAACTGGTACAGGGGTGTTAATGACAGTTGGAGCTGACTCCGTGGTGGGAGGGCTCAAAAGAATCTTGGCCAGCACCGACATCTGAAGGAGACTTCTTACTACCTGCTCCACGTCATGGTCTGATAAACTCCTGGAAGATCGAGAGGAGTGGACTGAAGACTTGGCCGATTGCAGAATAGAAGAGTGTACCACCGATGAGACCAGCTCCAAGACAGGAACCGGCTCAGGCTACAGATCTCTATCAGTTCCGAAACTACAGGTGGAACTGAAGAGACAGATTTTTTGGGCTTGAAAGCCTTTGGGTCCCAGGTCGATTCTTTTGGTTGCCTCCTCAATGGTTCCAAAGCTGGCTCCAAGGAAGATGCTCTTTTGGAAGACTTGTCTGATCTTGGTGAATGGGTCGATTTAGGGGAACTCTGTTTTCCTTTGACTGCCTCTGAAAAGGGAACCTTAAGTAAACCCCTAACAATCAATTTATTTTTATGTTCTAGTAACACCCTAGAACTAAAAGCATGACAAATAGTGCAAGACTCCTGCAGATGGACCGCCCCCAAGCAGTAAACGCAACTGTTTTTTCCATCTACCAAAAAATGTAAATCCACAGAGAGCAAAGAAGTAATCCAATTCTAAAAATTTATTAAGCACGCACAAAAGTTAAAACCATTTTGTGCATGCTTAATAAATTTTTAGAATTGGACTGCTTCTTCGCTCTCTGCGGATTTACATTTTTTGGTTATTGGTTTTGGTTGTGGTCCACTTTTCACCTAGTTCTTGGTTTTTCCATCTGTCAGTTACATTTTCTGGTTACAACCGTCACATTTTTTGAAGCCCGAAGGCTTTGCCTCTTTATCCTTAGACATAATGATGCAAGCTTTGTCTAACCGATGGCTTACACTAGCCAACACCTTTAGCTAACTAATGACCTTGCCAGTCGGTACTGAAAAAACAAGACAAGAAGGTCAACAGCAACAATTTTTTTTTTTAAAGGAAACACTAAACAACAGGAGAACAACCACAAGGGAATAAGGGACCAGAGGAGAGACCTTTAACTTAAACGATGATCTCCTCTGGTAAGAGGAGAGGTCTCTAAGTAAAACTACACTCCCTGAAACACAGCAACCAAGGGGAGGGGAAGCCCTCTAACTTAAACGGGCTCAGTAAGGAGTTCTCTAACTTAAATGAACTCCTTAGCATAAAAACTAGGGGATAACACTAATTGCTCAACACAAGAAAGTGTTAAGACACAAGGAAATACAACAAAGTGGGATAGGGAAAACAGGCCCTAGCAACGAAGATCCATAGGCAAACAAAAAACCAAAGGTGAAGCAAACTATCACAAAAGAAATACACTAACATTATATATGTAAACTGGTATACCAAGGCAAACACTTTAAAAGTAGCAAGAATACAAAAAAATCTTTCTACTTAGCCTGGAGCCTAGTAGGAAGCACCCAATCTAGTTTAGCGGCAAAAGAGATCTGGGTAACCTTCCCTAGGCATGATGAGATAGGGTATAGCCTTGAGCCAGTAGAAGCTCTCAAGCTTTAGTAATAGGCCAAGTCGGAACTGATGCTTGGTTCCGTACCCAACCAACCAGCAAGAATGAAGGCGAGATGGGACAACATAACATCTAACATTTTGTTGAAGCACCTATTGATTTAATTACAACATTTAGTCTTCTTGAGTACACACCTGCCATCAATTAAAGAGACTCAGATTAACCCCAAATAACGTTCAGCTGTCCTAGTAGGATTTCCTGCTGCAGCAAAAGCCATGGTTCGCAGACAGCTTACAAAGCATCAAAGGGATCTCGTTGTTAAAAGGTATCAGTCAGGAGAAGGGTACAAAAAAATTTCCACAGCATTGGATATATCATGGAACACAGTGAAGACAGTCATCAAAAAGTGGAGAAAATATGGGACAACAGTGATGCTGCAAAGAACTGGACATCCCTCCAAAATTGATAAGACAAAACGAAAACTGGTCAGGGAGGTTGCCAAGAGACTTACAGCAACACTGAAGGAGCTGCAGGAATTTCTGGCAAATACTGGTTGTGTACTACATGTGACAACAATCTCCTGTATTCTCCATGTCTGGGCTACGGGGTAGGGTTGCAAGATGAAAGCCTTTTCTTACACAGAAAAACATCCAAGCCTAGCTAAAATTTGCAAAACAATACATCAAGTCTCCCAAAAAGCATATGAGAAAATGTATTATGGTCTGATGAGACCAAGGATGAACTTTTTGGCTGCAATTCCAAAAAGTACATTTGGCACAAAAACACTTTGCATCACCAAAAGAACACTATCCCCATGGTGAAGCATGGTGGTGGCAGTATCATGCTTTGGGGTTGCTTTTCTTCAGCTGGAACTGGGGCTTTAGTCAAGGTGGAGGGAATTACGAACAGTTCCAAATACCAGTCACTTTTGGCCCAAAACCTTCAGGTGTCTGCTAGAAAGCTGAAGATGAAGAGGAATTTCATCTTTCAACATAACAATGATTCCAAGCATACATCCAAATCAAAAAAAGAATGGCTTCACCAGAAGAAAATTAAAAGTTTTTGGAATGGCCCAGCTTGAGCCCAGACCTAAATCAAATAGAAAATCTGTGAGGTGACCTGAAGAGGGCTGTGCACAAGAGATGCCCTCGCAATCTGACAGATTTGGAGCACTTTTGCAAGGAAGAGTAGGCAAACATTGTCTAGTCAAGATGTGCTATGCTGATAGACTCCCACCCAAGAAGACCGAATGATGCAATTTTAAATCAAAAGATGCTTCAACAAAGTATTAATTTAAGGGTATGCACACTTCTGCAACCAGCTTATTGTACTCCCCCCCCCCCTAAGAGATTTGTTTGTTTTTCAATTATTGTACAGGTTCATAGGTTCATACTAGGCTATCTGCCCTAGGGCATTTATAAGCCTAGCCAGAGTGTGTGTGGCTTTCACCACCCCTTAGGATGAGAATACTATACCCATTAGTTTGCTGTGCCTCTGTCCAGCAGTGACACAGAGATGATTCCCGGGGTAAACCTACGATCTCCCATCCACTCGTCAAGATTTCTTTTGAACAGAGTCAGTGAGGGGCTCTGCCTCACATGGACTGGGATTCTGTTCCATAGTGTAGGGAGTCTCTGGGTGATGAATCTGTCCCTCCAGCACGTCCTATTTATAACCGTGTTGAGGTTTAAGTCTCTTGCTCTCGTGGCTCTGGTGGATTTGGATTTTTTGAGGTGGAGCATGTCCATTAATTCCGGGTTGGACATGGCCTTGTATGTCAGGCACAGATCACCTCTGAGCAGATGGTATGCGACTGAATAGAGCTGGAGTTTCTTCAGTCGGGCATCCTATGACATATGTTTGAGTCCCTTTATCCTTTTGGTGAGGAACTTTTGGGGTCTTTCCAACTGCTGCAGGTGTCGGGTAAGGTACATTCCGAATGGGGCGCTGTACTCAATCATTGGTCTGATAAGTGAAGAGTACAGGGGTACAATGACCTCTCCTGATCTGGATGTGAATCCCTTCATGATCAGGTGGGCAATGTAGAAGGGTCTTCCTAACCACTTTGGCAATGTGAGTGTCAAAAGAGAGGTTACTGTCAACTTGGGTCCCCAGGTCCCTGATAACTTCTTCCATGTTTAATGGATTACCACCTATGTGGTAATTAGGGGTTACCTTGTTTTTCCCAAAGGGTATGACTATACATATTTTGGCATTTAGCTTAAGGCCATGGCTCTGGCACCAGTTATCCATTTCTATGAGACCTCTCTGGAGGATGTCTGTGTCTGATGGAGTGTCAATTATGGTGCCCAGTTTGCAGTCATCTGCAAATTTTGTCAGCCACAATCCCCCTATGTTTGCCTGCACTTCAGAAAAATAAATGCCGAACAAGAGGGGGCCCAGGACTGAGCCCTGTGGGACACCGCTCGAGACCGGCTTAGAGTCTGACATGGCACCAGCAACTCTAACCCTGTGTGTTCTGTCCTTGAGCCAGTTTGCAACCCATCTTATGACATATGGGTTTACATCTAAGCTGGTGAGCTTTTCTATGATGCCCAAATGGGGTATTGTGTCGAACGCTTTTGCTAGGTCAAGGTAGGCTGTGTGAACTGCCTTACCCTCATCAATGGCCTTAGTGACTGTTTCGAAAAAGTCGACCAAGTTCAAGAGGCAGGATCTGCCCTTGACAAAGCCAAATTGGGTAGGATCCAGTGTCTGTAGGTCCCCAATGTCTTTATTTATGAGTTCCATTATGATCCTCTCCATAGCTTTGTAGACAAGGCTCGTCAAGCTTATGGGGCAGTAATTTCCAGGGTCCGTAGAAGCACCGCCTTTGTGGAGTGGGACCACAGTTGCCGTACGCCATTCTTTGGAGTGCGTATCCTGTAGTAAGGCTAAGATTAAACAGCAGCCTTATGTGTGGGTTTAGTTCCTCATTGAGTTTGTGTAGCACACAGCCGGGGACACCGTCCGGTCCCATTGATGCTGTGTTTTTGCTTTAGAGAGCAGCTATCACCTGGGCATCTGACATGTTTGGGAGGCTAGACTCTGGTGGGACAGATATTTCTCCTTTTGGGGGGGGGGGGAGAAATTTGCACTGAACCTGTCTGCCAGTATGTTGGCAATGTCTGTGGGTTCAGTGATTTTTTTATCATTTTGGACTAATTCTGAGCATATCTGGGAGTTTCCACCCAGGTTTCTAACATAGCTAAAGAAGGCCTTATGATTGTCTTTTGTGTCATTAGCGATTTTTCTCTCAAAGTTGGCCTTGGATGATTTTATGAGTGATCATAGTTTTTTGTTAGTATTGATCAGAGATGCCTTCCCTTTTAGGGATTTTGCTCTGTCATGTAGTAGCTTTCTCCTCTTGTTGTAGAGTTTGTTTATGGCTGGGGTCCACCAGATTGGGCGCCTGCCTTTGGTGGAAAGGGTCTTGATTTTATTAGGGATTGCTTGATCCATACATTCCTGGAGGTGCTCGTAGAAGGCATTTGTAAGGGTTTCAGCAGCGTGGGTTGTGGTTTCCACTGGCTCGGGGGCCTTGAAGGATACCACTCCAGTCTTAAGAAGTGTGAAGTTTGCTTTTGAGAAGTTCTTCACTGTGGTCTTTTTTGCTGGGGGTGGGGGCAGGATGTGGATCTCCAATGAGATTAATTTATGGTCTGATCTCACCAATGCGGGATATACTTGCGGTGTGGAGCATTTTGACCCCATGTTTGTGATGATCAGGTCTAGTATATTTTCTCATCTTGTGGGAATGGTGACTAGTTGTTCCATAGCATTTGAGTTTATGAACTCCAGGAACCTTTGGGCTAGGGTGTTGGGGCTTGAGTAATGTTCCCAGTCTATGTTTGGGTAGTTGAAGTCACCCAATATGATGGTGTTTGGAGAGACATTCATACTCTCCAATGTCTTCAGGAAGGCTGTGTGGGTTTCCTGAGTTTGAGAAGGTGGTCTGTAGCATGCTACAAACTGTAGGGCAGTTTTACCTATGGTTAATTGCACCTGGATGGTCTCCGATGCTTCGTGCGTTGCCACTAACCTGGAGGTGTGGGTATCCTTTATGAATATGGATACTCCCCCTCCTTTTGTGGTTCGGTCCGGATTTTGGGGGCCGGAACGCATGATATGAGGTATAACCTGATAGTGCTGGGGTGCTCTCAGGAGCCTTGAACCAGGTTTCAGTCACAGCATAGACATCGATGTTCTCCATACTGAGGAGGGCTTCGAGGGCGTGCATCTTGAGGTTTAGACTTCTGGCATTGAGCAGTATTACCCTTAGTTTTCTCCATTTTTGTTTTCTAGGGCGGTAGGTTTATCATTTGAGCCTTGCCTAAAAAGGCACTATGGAGGTGGCAAGAGCCTTTGCCAATATCCGGAAGCCCAGGGGTGACAGGTGCAAGCCGTCCCTTGCGAAGCAGCGTGGCTTGTCAAGCATGTCATCCCAGGCAGACATTGGATCCCCTTAGAATGACACCAGTAATTAAGCCAATTATTAAAGCTGATCATTTTGTCTCTGTATTGTGGCATCATTCTTGGTGAGGGTAGGATACTGCTCAGGGTCAGGGTCATACCGGCCTGGGCAACATAATCTGAGAGCACCTCTATGTCTCTTTTCATATAGTCCAGGGAGGTACGTCTCCAGTCGTTCACACCGGCATGGACAATGACTGAGTCATACTTGTACTTGCTGTGGAGTGACCTGAGTGCTTGTGTTATGTGGCAGATTCTAGCGCCTGACAGGCAGCTTACTGTGATCTTTTCCTTGTTCAGTCTGGTGAGTGGGACGTTAGTGTGTCTGACTATGGAGTCACCTATAACAAGTGTGTCTGGCATTGTGTTTGGCCTTAAGGGCTGTGACTGTTTAGCACACTGACTTTGAGAACTATGTGTTGCATGTCTTATGTCTTGAGGTGGCAGTTGCTTGGGTGTCTGCTTTGGAGGCCTCTGTAGTTTTGGTAGATTTTTGATCAGTGCCTCCGAGTATGTCTTTGTGTGTTTATGTGTTTGTTTTGCAGTTGTGATAGTTCTATGTGAAACTGGGTTTGTGGTGTGCGTGGTTTCCTTCTCCTCCTGTCTGGTCTTGCCAGTCCTGAGTTGAGAGAGCTCAGCCTCCAGTTTGGCTATATAGTTGCATCTCTCACATGTATTTGTGTTTTGTGGGATAAGGAGTGGGTTGTCTGTGCACATGAGGCAATTGTAACATTGCCTCAAGATGCCCAGATTCACCAGCTGAACAGGAGAGGACGCTAGCAACTGACCCTTCGACATGCTAGAAAAAGTGAAAAAGTTTGCTGTGTAACTGAGTCAGAAGGGACCTATAGGGAAATGGGTACTCGAGGGGATTCTAGGCTAATGTAGTACTTTGTTTAGTATATAAGTACTTTACCTATATAAAAATGCTTTAGGAGCAAGTGCTGAGCTTTTGAGATAGAGAATAGACTGTTTAGACTGCAAGTAGAGAAGTTCTAAGGGAAAAATTGAAGAGCAGACTTTACGGAGCCAGAAATAGTTTAACCTTGTTTAACCGGTGCTGTCCGATGGTGCTCTATGGGCAACTCCGCGCGAAATCACGCAAAAGCGCTCTAAA
Source organism: Protopterus annectens (assembly GCF_019279795.1). NCBI lineage: Eukaryota > Metazoa > Chordata > Ceratodontiformes > Protopteridae > Protopterus > Protopterus annectens. The sequence continues at coordinate 879,411,362 of NC_056725.1, forward strand.
GCGGGCTTTATAGCAGGGGGTTGAAAAGAGCTAGGAATTGACCCAAAATGGCCAATAGACTACAAGTTTCTGGCTGGAACCACTGCTCTAGGGACAAATAGGCTGCTCAGTGCTCCCCACTCCCACTGGTGAACAAAGAAGCTTCCCTTTATCCAAATAGGATATGGAATAGCACAGGAACAAGTTTTTAAATGATTTATTGTGGTCTCATTTTTATATCACAAAAACCTGGCATTTTAACAGGGGTGTGTACACATAATATCCACTGTAACTTTTTTATGCTAATTACTGTACTATGTCTCCGATTTGGTATTACCCTCCCCCAAACTTTTTTCTTGATCACACATTCTTGAACACACACTTAGCAGTAGATGTTGGAACGATCACTGCTGCAGCAGCTTTAGCTATATGAGTTATAGACTGCTGTTATACCTTGGTAGGAAATAATCCCTCTAGCTAAGGCTACTGTAGCAACGATCAATATGATGAATATTAAGTATCTCTATTAAATAAAGCACACCGCGTTTGGATGTTTTGGTTAATTTTACTTATGTGTAGTTACTGCCTATTAACTGGTGACTGCATGAAAAGCTATGGCGAAGTTTTACGCCGGATGCCCTTCCTGACGCAACCCTCCCCATTTATCCAGGCTTGGGACCGGCACAAAGAAATGCACTGGCTTGTGCATCCCCGACTAAGACAGAATATATGTGTGTGAATGAGAGGAAGGATAGAAGAATGGTGAGGATGCAAGGAGTAGAGGTGGCGAAGGTGGATGAGTTTAAATACTTGGGGTCAATAGTTCAGAGTAACGTTGAGTGTGGAAGAGAGGTGAAGAAGAGAGTACAGGCAGGAAGGAGTGGGTGGAGAAGAGTGTCAGGAGTGATTTGACAGACAAGTACCTGTAAGAGTGAAAGGGAAGGTCTACAAGACGGTAGTGCGACCAGCTATGTTATATGGGTTGCAACTTGCAGACAGTGGCATTGACAAAAAGGCAGGAGTTTGAGCTGGATGTGGCAGAGTCAAAGATGTTAAGATTTGCGCTGGGTGTGACGAGGTTGGACAGGATTAGGAATAAGTATATTTGAGGGTCAGCCCAGGTTGGAAGGTTTGGAGACAAAGCCAGAGAGACAAGATTACGTTGGTTTGGACATGTGCTGAGGAGGGATGCGGAGTATACTGGGAAAAATATGCTAAGGATGAAGCTACCAGGTAAGAGGAAAAGAGGAAGTCCTAAGATAAGGTTTATGGATGTGGTGAGAGAGGACATGCAGGTGGTTGGTGTAACAGAGCAAGATGCAGAGGACAGGAAGAAATGGAAACAGGTGATCCGCTGTGGCGACCCCTAATGGGAACAGCCGAAAGAAGATGATGATATAGTTACTGCCAATACAAAACAGTACAGATCACAGTAACAAAGGAGAAAGCTGCGGAGTGCTACGAGATACTCACATCTGCACGCTTAATCACGATTTACGCATTTTCGAGTAATCTCTATTACAGCCAGAAAGGGAGCGCGTTACTATACCTGAAAATAAACAAGTCACAGTAGCATGGACAAAGCCTTTCGACATCCAGAGTCTCGGTTTACAAAAAAAAAAAAAACTGTACGACGGGTTACAGAGTTAAAGATATACTTGCCCACAGATATAGTAAAATGTATTTTATGAAATCATATTGAAAATAAATACCCCCTAGAAAAACCACAACGTAAAAACAGGCAAAATATTTGCCAGCTGAGGGGGCCTTCGTAATCTGTCTTTAAATATGTGACGCTTAGCGGTAGGCGTTCTCTTTTCCGCGGAACACGAACGGTTTGGTGGTGTTTAAGTTTTACTTTAGTAATCTTCTGTTTATTTAAAGCATCGTTTGTTGATAAATATAATACTATGAATGGTATAGTTGGATAGAGTTAGTGATTTATGCTTGTCTTTGTATTACAGCGATTTTTGGCATCCGTCTTGTGTTATAACCGAGGAAGGGTGAGTGTATTTTATTACTTTTTTGTCTACTGAGTGTGTGATGTTTAGTAACTAGATTTTTGTCGTCTTGCCGGGAAATGTGGACGTCTGAACCGAATAATTTTTATCTTAAGGGCTAAATTTATTTTGCGTGAAAAGTTTTGCAATCCACGTGTCTTGATGGCCCTTTGCATTTTTAATCCAGAAGCCCTTTTGACAGTACGGGAAAGGTAGCTGTTGTTGACTGGGACTTAACGTTTGTTTTCTTTACTTCTGTGTTATTAGAAACTGGTTTTCTGGCTGTAGGTAGTCTCCCTTTTATCATAGGAGGCTACTGGGCCTGGGTCTCTTTCGAGCTATATGTCAGTATCCCTTGCCCCTGTCGGCGAGGGACAGGTGGAACAGCAGTCACAGCCGAACAGCTCTTACTGATCACAAAGATTTGATTTTCTTTGTGGCTTTATTGTTTATCTTGTACATTTAAGCACACGCAAATCACACGTGGGGTTGAATTGGATTGCATCTTTAATATGGTGTTCAGTGATCATTGTGGATGTGTAAATGTTTCAACTGGTTAGGGATTTAGTTTCTTTGTGCTGGTTAACCCAAGAAAAGGGACACTGCTCCCCCCCCAAGACTGGTACGAGAGCCAAATACAGCTATTAGCAGTGGTGTTTGAGCTGAGCAAATAATGTGAGATGCGTTGCAAGTGGGTTTTGCTCTGAGGTGCCGTGCCCTTTTTCTTAATACTATGGATTGTGTTGGGTAAGTAGATGTGCCTGTCTGTAAATATGTTCATAATGTTATTGCTGGGCAGCACTGGTGCATATTACTATAGTGCTGTAGTGTGCTGGGAAACTGGCAAAAATAGCTTCCTCAGTAGCTTTGCCTGGAAGCTGTAGTGATGGCTAGTAGCATAGTGGACTTTTCAACCTTAGGGCCCTAGGTGTGGCCTGAATGTGTTATAGTATTAGGGTTGTCTGTTTTTTAATCAATGCTTGGCGATACTAAGTGTATTAACCCACAAGTTTGTGCAGGAATGGGTGTTGTCTGTTTACAAGGCGACAGTTTTCAGTATGCAAGTACACAACTAGTTATCTAAATTATTGCTTCCTCTTTATTCATGGGGGCAATCCCTGTACCCCCACATCCCCTGCTGAAAGTGATGTGCCAACCATGCTGGTACTGCATATAACTTCAGCTGTTAACTGTATTGATAGTTTTGTGGTGTGAGTTCTGCCTGACTGAAATGTAATGTACAACAGGTATTTTAGTTCTAAGGCCCTAGTAAAACCTCACTTTTTTGGTAGTGAAGGTCTACAAAAATCATTGGGGTGCTTTCAGCACAAATGCTGAATATTAATTACATTGCAGTGTGTCAGGTGGGGCTTGCTACAGCACATCTGGTGGGTTAATACATTTCAATAACCAATGTTCTGCAACATGTCGAAAGCTACAGTACTCATGATGAGTTTGTTTGTCGGATACCCCCTCACTCTTAAATTGAGTGACAACAATATTTTTCTGATCAAAACTGTAGCTTGTTAGTGCTTTATTTTATAATGACTCTAATGGTAGCCAGGCATTAATGAACTTTTGTTATTTAGCACCACTGCTGGAGGTGTGATGGATGTAAACACTGCTCTTCAAGAAGTGCTGAAGACTGCACTAATCCATGATGGCTTGGCTCGCGGTATTCGTGAAGCTGCTAAAGCCCTTGACAAGTGAGTACATAGTCTTATTTTTGCTCTCTGGGTATAATGGTAAACCCCACTCGTTAAACGTTTCTGTAGAATTTGAGTTGCATCCTGTTTGGGTGTGTTCTTGGTGGGGCGATAAGTTAATCGCATATACACGGTATGTGAATGTTAGGAATGTTGACCCTAAAGTAAGGGGGTAGCTTGTAAATTACACACATTTGAAACTGTTGGAACAGGGCTTGTACTTGGCTAGGGCCAATAGCTTGGTAATCTCCTATTGTCCAACATGTTGCACACTCCAGATAAATGCTTAGCATTACAAAATATTCTATTCTTATTTACCCACTAGAGCTTCACTCTAAAATAAACTTTGTATCTGTAATACATTCGCCACTGCTGGAAATGCTCTTCATTCTCTGAATGAAACCCCCACACAGTTTAGTATTAGCAAATTTGGTTTTAAAATGTACAAGGGACTGTTTTCTGGATTTGTCCTAGACTCTGGTGGAGGTTGAAAGCTGAGTAACTTTGCCACAGTGAATAATGTATGCAGTTTACTGTAATCCACCACTGGTACTTGGATTAGCCACAGTGATTATACCTTGTGGGAAGGGGGGTGATTTGGAGTTATCCAGTTTCTATTAGTTTTGTATGGTACATTGTCTGGTTGGTGGTACCTAGTTTCTATTGTATTTTATAATGCTACAGCTGCCTGAAACACATGGCTGGTATAGTTGTACAGTGACAGGCATGTTTCTCATTTAATGAGAAGCCTTGAGTGGCCACAGTCTTGAGTCCTGGGTGTCTTGGCAGCTTATATTCTTTACACTTGCTTTTCATACGTAGCATCTTAAGTCAAAGGAGACCAAATGTGAAGGGTGCACTCATTAATAGTTTTTTTCTTGTCTAATACCAGTGTCTTGCTTTCTCTTAGACGTCAAGCACACTTGTGTGTGCTTGCAAGCAACTGTGATGAGCCCATGTACGTGAAGTTGGTGGAAGCCCTTTGTGCAGAGCATCAGATCAATTTGATTAAGGTAAGATAAGGATAGGAAATGTGCAAGTGACTTGTAATCCTACATTAGTTTGGGTTTTTCTTCCCAAGCCATCGTCTTTGGGTCCTATAATTGTTTGTTTCTGTCCCTGTAAAAAATAATTCTCCGCAGCTTTTTTTGGGGGGGGGTGTCTGCCTCTTGAGCTGCAGCAGTTGGCAAAACTCTTTAATCAGATTAGTTTGTCGAACATTCTTTACAGTCTTTGCTTTAAGCTCTGGGTGAAGATGTTTCGCTAGTTTGTGAGGTGTTTGCATGTGTTCTACAGTGGTACTTATGGTGCCAATTTTTAGTTTAAAAATATCTAAACTGTAGTGGGAGGCTGTTTTAGCATCCTATTGAGGGAAAGTTTTATAACCAAATGCGTTTAAACTTTGACAGGTTGATGACAATAAAAAGCTTGGTGAATGGGTAGGACTCTGTAAAATTGACAGAGAGGGCAAACCACGTAAAGTTGTTGGATGTAGCTGTGTTGTTGTCAAGGTAAGTCCAGGTTTACTCAAATATTTGGGACATTAAGTAGTTTTTAGCATTAACTGATTTGGTTTAAAGCAGTTGTAAATGTCATGTAAGCAGGATCCTTGAATGTTAAGAATAAAATGTTTCAAATTCCTGTGAATGTGTCTAACTGTATATAGAAGCTTGTGCTGTTGATCTGGTAGTAGTTTACTGCCTAAATTGACTTCTCCTTTCTGGTGTCTGTAAACCAGCTTTGCTACAGTGGTGCATTCTAGTTAACTGGCAGTGTGGTTCATCTCTTCTGAGATGAGTATAGAGCTTTCTTTCCAAACATTGGGAGTCTATTTTTATCCTCTTCAAATCAGAGCTGCTACATGTTAACATATGCAAGTTAATACAGGGCTCTGGTCCACCTGCTCCCAAGGACTGCACTAGAGGTCTGCATTATCCTCTTGCATTAGAGCCATGTTGCATCTCATGATACTGGATATGCAGTTTTTTGAGACCAACTGTTTGTCTATGAATGTACTCCAAACAATCTTTTCCATGCAAGGAGTATGGCAAGTTTTTTTTTTGTGGTATTAACCTTCTCTTGCAGTTGTAATATATATTACTGCACTTGTAACGCAAGTGATGCAGTGTATCCCCTCCATCAAAAATCTTAATGTGTACCAGAGTAATTTTACCATATTCCTTGCTTTTGGAGGGGGGGGGTAGGCTGGAGTGCATCAATAGACTCTGGACAGGGATCCTAATGTGTGTTGTGGTACTCCTGTCAGTCTAGGGGCTGTCTAACATTACCTTTATCCTAGGTAATTATCAGGGAAGTGCAAGACACGTTAAGGAAAAAATGACTTGCAACATTTGTCAGGGCTGCACTGGAGGCCTGCCTTTGTGCGTATAAGATGAAAAACAGTGCATAGGATTTGGAAGGGTGTAAAGGTATGGGTTACTAGCAAGTAATAGCATTTCAGAATTGCTTACAAAGTTTAAATTCTTACCTTCTGGTGTAGTAACAAACAAGGTGGTAAGTCTTTGCATTTGTTGCATACCAATATACACAAGTAACTAGACACCAAAGTTGTCATACATGGTTTGGGGCCACTTTTGCTATTATAAACAATGTACTGTGCATCTGTGAGGGGCTGTGAGGGGGAAGGATGCATACAACTGGTTAGAGCTAGCAGCAGATGGTAGAAACTTTAAAGAATAAGGTTAGTTGGGTTTTTAAAGATCATTCCATATTCATGCTTGCAGTGACCTGTGATGGCCAGATGGCTAAAAATCACCAAATTGGAAGAGTGCTTTTGTTTTCATGTTCAGTAATGGATATTGGTTTCACTGCTCCTAGGTTCATAGGACAATGCTAGGCTACTGGCCTGGAGGCCCTAATAAGCCTAGTGAAAAATTCACCCATGTTCCCACAAAGTCGGTACCTGTTTCCTTGTTCAGCGGTGAAACTGGTGGGATCCCTGTTCTATCTAGTCTAGGTTCCTCAGAGTACCAGTGAGGTACTCTGACATGGGGGGGGGGGACTTTGGGACACAAATCTATCCTGCCAACAAGTTGTCAGACCAGGTTGACCTTGCATATAGGTTTTATGAGTGAAGTTTGACTTGCAGATGTGCAGCAACTCTATTGAGGCTGGGTCTGATTTTAGATGGACATCTGTATATGATGGGTTTTTTGAGACCCTGGATTTTCCTGGTCAGGAACTTCTGTGGTGGTCTGCTGCTGCATGTGCCCAAGTCCCTCACTACTGATTTGCGTGCTTATGTTAATGTGATAATTAGTGGGGCACCCTTTATCCCAAATGGGATAATGCATTTCTTGCATTCGGTTTGAGGCCATGTTTCTGGCCCAAGTAACTTTGGGTAAGGCCCTCTTGGAGGATGTTCACATCACTGGGGGAATTTAGACTGCTCCCAGCTTGCAGTCATCTGCAAACTTGGTCAGTCATAGACCATTGGTTTTAGCTTGCACATAGTGTATCCTGAACAGACCCAAAGACCAATAATCTGGGTATGCCACTTGTTACAGGCCTACTACTAGATGAGGCTTCCTCTAATTTGACTGGGCTCTCTGAGCCAGTTGGTAACATCTGGTAACTGGCTGATGCCTAGCTAGGAAAGTGTCTGAGTGGGGAATATGTCAAGGCTTTGGCTAGGTCAAGGTAGGCATTGTGCACAGCCTTCACCTCATCCATGGCTTTGGTCTGCCAGCAGGCTGGCTACATCTGTAGTATTTGTATGTGGTGGTCTTTACCACCAGTTCAGAGCAGATTTGGCATTGAGATTGCAGGCATATGAAGGCCTTATTGTTGTCCTTGGTGGATATGGCCAATTTGGACTCTTGACTTGGGGGACTTCACCAGCGAGCTTGTTTCTTTGTTCAAAGGAGGAGTGCTTTGAACTCCTTTATGGTCCTCTTATAGTTTTATTGCTGCAGTCTGTCTTCCAGGGGGAGGAATGCTTTCAGTGAGTGCAGTTTCATGTTAAGACTTGCATTTGGCAGTATGACTTAAATTTCGTTTTAGAATATTTCATGTGCCTTTTGTCATGACTAAAGGCACTATGGGGATGGGAAGAGCCTTTACCAGAAGCTGGAAACAGTCTGTCAGTTATGTCCTCAGGCTGTCTGGTACTGGATCCCCTTGGAATAACACCAGAAACTAAGTAAATTCATTTTCTGTTTGTATTGAGGCATTCATGATGCTGCTGAGACACTCTGCATGTCTCTTCATATAGTCCTGAGTGGTATGTCTCCAGTCATTTGCACCAGCATGGGGCAATCTCAGTACCTGTTGAGAGAGATCTGATGGATTCTAGCAGCTGAAAAGCAACTTTACCGTGACTGTCTAGCCACGTGTGCTTTGTAGTCTCCTATGACTAGTATGCTGAGTTTGTGGCTGGGCCTTGGAGGCTGAGAGATGGATGTACATACTCTGTACTGTGTGGTGCTGTTAGCACATGTTTTGCCATTTAGGTCTGTTGAACCTCCACATGTGGGATGGCAAGGATTCTAGATTCTTAAGGTAATTTCATCTCTTATTTTTCCTAGGTGGTGGTAGAAGGTTGTCAGTGTACCTGAGGTAGTTCTTAGTGCGAGGATGCCCATGTCAGCCAGGCCAGCAGGAGAAGCAGTAAATTGCCACTATGGTTATCTATGCAACATAGTTGAGGGGGTAGCATGGGTACTATCTGGAGTACCTATGGGTGTGGGTAGGACTGATCACCTATGGGTGCCACTTGCACAGGAGTGCCAGTAGGGGGAGAACAGTAGCTGAGACCTTGCAGAGAAGTGCTTAAGAAGTACTGCAAAAGTAAAGTAGAAACACAAATCCGCCAATCAACCTTTGTCCCTGAGCTCTTGGCTAATGCACTATGCCAGACTAGTTTACTTAAATCCACTATGTACAGGTAGGCCCCAGCAAACACATGGGGTAGCAGGAAATAAAACTCAGATCTGGGTACAATGAAACCTATAACCGGACTATAGATATTTAAACTTTTGAGGCTGACTTGAGACAGACCTAAGCAGAACAGCAGCATAGTTTTTATTCTGTTTCTCTGTATATAAAACAGTGATATATATGCTCACCACCTGTTGCTCTAAAACAAGCTGTTAAGAATATCTGACTAGGCTGTGGCACAGGTATTTGCTGTTTTGTCAAATGGGGAGAGTTGTTGTCAGGAAGAGGTTCCAGCACTTGTAGCCCTTTTGTGCAGTTTATATAAGCCCCTGTTATGTGCACAAGTACACAATACTGCTTTGCAGGAGATGGAGCAGGCTGTTGGCAGTCTAGAATCTGTAGCCTAGTAATTTGATGCATATAAATGGTAGTTTGCCTGTTCTGGGGGTTAAGCCAGTAACTGCAGCTGCCTGAAATCTTTCAGTGTGGTTATTAGCCCGTGCTGGCAAAAATAAAAAGCCATTGTACGAGCCTTAAGGTGTGCTGAAAGCCCTTGAGGTCCCTAGCAAAATGGCTACAGTTTATTATGTGAATTGCTGAACTTTTATGTTGTCTGTTTAGTCTCTTGGCTTTGTTTTGCACTGAATTATTTTTTTTTTCTCTAGGATTATGGCAAAGAATCGCAAGCCAAGGATGTCATTGAGGAGTACTTCAAAGTAAAGAAATGAGCAGAAGAGAAATAAAATTAAAACAAAATTACTGGTGTGGTTTTCATTTCACATTTGTTCAGAACACATGGCAGAGGCAGTGTACTGTAAGGTAGCAGTATTACAGGCTTTCTTCCTTGCATGCGTTTAATTTTGACCTGTGTGGAGGACTCCTTGCAGACTATTTCTGGTTGTATGCAGTTATCTTGTCGGAAGACCTGATTATTAGTATTCGGGTTCTAGGTCTTTAAAGTCACTGCAAATGCAGTAACTTTCATATTTATAGTATTTTGTAAATGGCTTGTGATAGTATGTCATTGGTTGCCTAAAATGTCAGCACAGCCTTTTTCTCATCTAGTTGAGGGCTTTCATATCGGGCTAAGGTGTTCTGTCTGTTACTTGGTTGAGATTTAGAAAAATGGGAAATAACGGTTGAAAGTTTACCTGCACTAATATCCATGCAGTAGAGTTTGCTACTGTGTAAGCTTTTAAGAAATATTAACCTTGTGTATAGCATGGCTTTGTATTTGATATGAACAAGCAATATTTTGACATCAGGAGGTGTCTGGCATTAACTGGAGGTGTCACTCTGATGCAAATGGTTTGCAGTGCTGTTAGTGTTGCACCTCTGCTTAGGGATGTATAGGAACTGAGTACAGGTGGCTGTTAGGTTTGTGGTAGAGCTGGTGTGTGGTATCTTATTTTTCACTTGCAGTTGTGTCCCTTCAATCACAAACTGGGCTGTGTTTGCAAAACTAACTCATGCTTTAGGTGAGTACAATGTTTAATCTTAGGGTTGCGGTACTGTTTGCTCTAACAAAATTTAGGTCACTTGATTAGACCTCGGAGACTGTCTTCAGTTTAACTGTAGTGACTAGTTTATGGAGGATTCCTATGCTTGTATTCAAGCTGAGTACAGAAGCCCTGGCTCACAAGGGGGTTATGTGTTTCTACATGAAGTTCTAGAAGTGAATCTAATTCTGGGATTCCTGTTTCTTGTGCAGCTTCATGAGAACAAATCGTTATACACAAGATGTCAAATCGTTATACACAAGATGTCAAATTATGTATTTTTTTACTTGCACTGAATCTGTTGCACTTTTTTCCTCTTCCCTTCCTTTGTGCAACATAACTAGCAACTGTCTCTACTGAATTGATGAGGTGTAGTTTGACTTCCTTGTTTGCTGCCTGCTGCTGTAACTTTTTGCAGCCTCTTTAAAACTGAATTGTACTGGCTTTATTTTCAGATGCTGGCCTGCTGTCTGGGTACTGGTGCATAAAGCACTGGTTTTGGCTTAGGAGACCCTGGATGCATGGAAGGTGCCTTGGTGTCTATTTCTTTCCAGCCCATTGTAGATTGGCCACATAGGACAGTCTGACCTCTAATCATGCAAAAGTTTGACCATTTTCTGTTTTGGTGTAGCTTGCCAGTTTAGAAGCATTGCACATTTATGGCATGTAAAGTTACTTTTGCTCCTCCCCATCTTTGTTTTCATGCAGTTACTGTGTATTCAGATTTCCCATGTTGCTTCTCTGCATCAGTGATGAGTTTGGCTCCCTCTACTGAATAAAGTCTGAGGAAAATGCCAAAATTGTTACCCAAATATCTGAGATGCAGTTATGAATGTATTTTCCTACCTGAACTTTTGCAAGAATTGTTGAAACCATTTCAGAAGTGTTTGTAGTGCAGTTTTGGCACTTTCACTGCCTGCCATATAGTTTCTGTAAAGTTGAGATGTAAGTTTGTGAATTGGGCATAAAGTTGCATGTCAAGCATGTTGGCTTTGGGTTGATTTCTGGTAGAATGTATACACTATTTGAGCAATAGTAAATGCCTGAAGGGTATCATTTTGCTGGGATTAGTTTGTTTGCTCTGACTTGGATGTCAGTGTGGGGGCAGATCTTGCTAGATCTAACAACATAGCCAGATAGGTGTCCAGTAGTAAAGGAGCAATACCATGTATTTTTTTCCTTTGCATGTAGTCTGTGTAAGCATCTTTCATACGTTCTCTGCTTTTATTTTGAATTTTTCTTGCTTCCTGGTGTGGTGCAAGATAGTGGTACTTTTTCCTCCTGTTAATGCTCCTGTGGAAAACTCTTTACATTTTCAACAATCTTTAAAGTACAGTCTTCCTAGGAGTCCTGTGCTTTTATTGGGCATCTTAAAATAAAAACCCTAGACCCCTTAAGCAGTGTGCTTTTGACTCTTGGGATCACCATGCGAGGCCTTTGTTAACTTACCTTTGCAAATACCTGAGGGTGCTAGTATCCAGTAGAGCTTTCTGTGGCTTCCAGCACTTTTGGTTTCCTGATTCCTAATCTTGTTGCTTTGTAGCAAGAGTGAAGCTGTGGCTGTTTCTTGGGTTTTGTTAAATTGTATCAATATGACTGTATTACATGCTGGAATGTTTTCTTTTGTCATTGCTGCAGGACAGGCTTCACTCACCCAGTTGCTTGTACCTGCTTTGGCTGAATTTTGATTTGTAGCTTGACGGAGGGCTAATGCATGGATGACTTCAGGTTTTTTTTTTTTTTTTTGTGCAAGGCCTTATGACAAAACTGACCCCATGTTGAAAGGGAAATGCAAGATGTGGCAGGTTCTGGGATTTGTGATGTGTAGCTTTGCATGTTTGGATCCAAGCTGTAGAATGCTATAGCTGTCCCCCATTTGACATTTGTTTTTCTGTCCACTAGCTATCCTTTTCTACCCATTGGAAAGGGGGTTAGGTTGTCAATTCTCTTCCTAAATGGTCCTTGCTATATATTTCTCCTGAGGGTGGGAGGAATTAACAGATGCTGCCTGTGGAGTGGAGGAATCCTTAACAGAAGCTGCCTGTGGGGTGAAGGTCTGTAGAACTGGGGTTAGACTGCTGGTGTCTGGGAACTGTGTAGCTCTCCTCCCAAAAGCTTGGGGGCAATTACTTAGACACCTGTGCTGCCTCTAGAGATTATTCTATTCCCTTTAAGTTCCAAACTCTCCCAGATGTTCACCCCTTCAGCAGCTGACATCTCAAAGCTGTTCAAATAAGTCATTCAGGAAGTTTCACTACACAAGATATGATCTGGGTCTAATCCAGATCTTCATACTGAAGGACTCTAGGCCCAGTTTTGGATTTAAGGAAACCTAAACCAGTTTGTCAAAAGGATCAAACTCTGGATGGTCATGGTGCAGTCCACTTTGGACCTCAACCATGTTTACCACTTGTCAAGGTTGCTGTTCCTTGCTTCTGTCTAGGAACCTGTTGCTGTCATTTTAGTTTCTTGGTCTGGGCTGATTGTTCTCCCGAAGTGACTGGGAAATTTATTCTGCAATACCTGGGTGATTACAAAAGGGGTGTGGTAGCTGCCTGGCTCTGGCTACAAGGATTTTTTTGTGCCTTCCTGGACAGTTTCCTCATTGCACCTGTACACCACCTCCCTGGCAACTTGCACATTCTGGTTAACTACCTAGAGTCTTCAGCTTGTAAAAGTCCTCAAATTGCCATGCTGTCAAGCCATCAGTCTTTTAAGCTCTAATCCTGTTGGGCTTTTGCCACTCCCACACCTTTAGCTCATGCACTTTCTAAAGCTTGTGGGTCATATGGCAGTGTCTGTAGGGATGGTCCCCTCTAGCTAGGTATTGCACGAGGGCCTTAAAATGGTCTCCGGCCATTCATTGATCCCTCGACTCATGGCATCCAAGTGATGCTTCCAGGTGCATCTGCAGTTAACTTACTGCCCCCTAGCTGTCAAATATTGCTTGGCATGAATTTGGAATGATTCATGCAAATATGAACATGTACAAGGTTTTAAAATAAAATTTTAAAGCTTACATAATTGCAAACTCTGATATTTGACCTGTCTAGTGCAGAATAAAGAACTGGTTTTCTGATTCATTTTATATAATTTTTATAAATATCTCCTCCAAATAACACTGCCTTAAGCCTCAAAGCTGTCAGCCAGCTGAATAAAATGCTGCTGACAATGAGTAATGAGTGGTTGCCAAGGTAAAATATTACAAACGTAATGGTGTTAAATTCTGTTTTAGACTTAAACCCAATGACTACTAATGACTATTACCACTATAAAAGTAAGGGTGTCGTTTATACTTCCATAATCCTTGTGGTTCCAGACCTATGAAAATTTTTTGAAACTGGAGGGCATGCTTTGATTCTGGTGAAATTTTAAGCTTCGCCCATTGGAAGTTGGTGCTAACTTCCTGAGCTCCATTGGAGTGAAATAGTGGATTCTCCCATATCTTTTTGTCCGTTTCATAATAAGCATATTCAGTTATTCTGGTCTCTTGTAATGCAAGAGTATGTAATGTCTCTCCTGAGGTGGGGGGGAGCATTTTGAAAGGTTGATTCAAAGGGTTCCTGGTTTGTTGTAGAAGCCCACTGTTCTGGTGATTTAGTCTTCTGGCATTGCAGACTTTAGGACTCTACAGGGGCTGTGGTGTCCATAGAGATGGACAGTGTCAGTTGTCTGGAATCTCAAGTAGGGGAACATGTTTTTATTGAACTCTCGAGTTGTTGGTGGTCTTACTTCTGGTAGTAATATAAGTCCAGCATTCTGGCTGACAGCTTCAGGAGCATTTTATTGCATCTCACATCCCTAAATGACTGGCAGCTTGGATTTTTTTTATGCTGGGCACTATTCTTCTTTGGCCAGAAATCCAAGGCCAGTAAAGCTTGAAATCTAAAATGACAAAGTCATGGGCATTCAGAATTGCCAAGCTGAAACACTGTTCATAAGGATCATTTGCATATGTACCGTGTGCCTCTGAAGAGGTTTGGGAGGGCACTCATTGGAGGCTCTAGCTTTGCTGGAGTTTTCATTTGGGTCTTGAGATAATCCCACGCCATCTTTCAGTGGCTTACACTGACTAGGCTTTTGTGTGGGAGGTTTTCAGAAAACTAAATTTTCCTTTTTGATGGGAGTTCACCCAACTCAAGGCAGTACACTTTTCCAGGCTTTTTTTCTCCCATCCTAGACTTGTCTTGCATTTAATAGTCTGCACTGGTCTGGTTAAGATGTCTTTTTTGTATGCTGTGCTTTACTGACAACTCCGTCTTGGATATGCTGGAGCTGGATACCTTACTACAAGGTAAGGTTTGCTCTTATCCCTCATTTTAGAGCAGTTGACAGACCCGGCTAAAGATTTCACTAGATTCCTTTCTGAAGATCAGTTGGGGCTGAAAGGTCTGTCCATATCTGGGAATTTCCGATGTTTGCAGCAGTAATCTGCATGTGGTAGATTCAGCAGTGGATAGGAAGATCTGATGCTGGTGCAGTTTGGGCATATTTTTAATTGGTTAGTCTTCTTGCTAGAGGAAGACCCCCCCCCCCAGGCCACCTTTCGGGGCAGCTGGAGTGCAAATCTACAGACTTGTTCTAGGACTACCTCTAAACACACATGGAAGCCTTGAATTTATACTTTCTTGTCCTGGCTTGTCTTTAAGCACCTATTGGATCAGATCCTGTCCATGTTAATGATCCAGTCTGGAAGGAATTCAAAATTATGGGTGTTGCAAATTCTAGTCAGTCTTGGTATGCCTTCTGCCATTGGAGTCGCCAAACCCTCTGAATTTGGTGCAGACTTAAATTTTTGGGACTCGGATGATTTCACTCCAGTTTTGAAAGAATCCTGTAATAGCCTGAAGTTTACCCAGGGTTGGGTGCCAGTGCTAGGGATTATCTGACATTTATGTGGGGGTCAACTGGAGAATACATTTTGATTAGACTTGGTGAGGTCTTTTAGTCTGGCCAACAAACTTCTAGTTATAAAATGCCCAAGGGCCAAGTTGCGCAGATTTTATTCCTTTCTACATGTGTGTTCTGATGTTCCAGAGAACAGTAAAGTTGTAAGTGTCCTGTCCATTACAAATATTTGCAGAACTTGCAATGGAGTATGGTTGGTGCTTTCACATGCAAATAAAGAACTGCAGGATCCAGTGTTTGGGATTGTAAGTTTAAGTTTTTCTATTCACATAAACCGTTAAATACATCTGGTCTGAGGCTACCAACTCTGCCTTTGTCTCAAAGTGCATGTCCATGCCCTCACCACTAGTGTAATCTGCATCTCTACAGTCAGGTTTTATGTGCTGTATTAAACAAATTACATGTTCTCAAAAGACTTTGCCCCTTAGCATGTAGGTTCTTTTGCTTATGCATATTGCAATTTTTTTTTTTTTTTTTTTGCTTCTCTTCTGAAGTTGCCAAGTTGTTGAGCTTAAGTTTAGTTCATCTGTAGTCTTGGACTTGTTGGGTCTTGTAAAGTTTATTTCCCCCTCCTGTTTGGCCCTGGATGTGCATGTGATTTCATTATGGATGACAAGGTGTCCGGTTTTAATTGTGTAACCTGTTACAGGATTCCACCACGGGATCCTCCAAACTGAGTGTTGGGCTTTGCCTATTTATGAAGGATGTGAAACTTGTGCTTCATTTGGATGTAGGGTGCTGTTAGATCAATGTTTGAAGCTGGTATTGAAGGGCCTTCTTGCCCAAACAGAAGATTTGGTGCCTTCCATGAATTCTATGAATAGGTAATGAACAGACTGAAATAGATGGAGATT
This sequence comes from Protopterus annectens, assembly GCF_019279795.1. Classification (NCBI taxonomy): domain Eukaryota; kingdom Metazoa; phylum Chordata; order Ceratodontiformes; family Protopteridae; genus Protopterus; species Protopterus annectens. The sequence continues at coordinate 879,427,207 of NC_056725.1, forward strand.
CCACCAGAGATGAGTCAAAGATTTCCATATCCTTTGAACTTAAGGACCAGCCCCAAAGGTTCCTTGAGCCTTTAGTTTAGTAGCTCAGGCTGTTCCATTATTCTGTCATGTTAGGATCTAATCTCTAGTTGTCCTGTGTTTTTGTAGGTGTAGTTAACACACACCCTGGCTTTGGTTGCCTACCCTCCATTTCAGGCCAGAGCACTGAAAATAGCCTGGTGCAGTTGCTTCCAGGTCAGTGCTGTTCTACAGCAGTTTGAAATTGGGTAAAAACCTTTTTGAAGGCTCAGATTCAGTTAGTGCTTATCCTCCCCCCCCCCCCCCCCCAATGAGGGTGGCAAGACCCAACCCTTCACCTGTACTTTCTTCAAATCTCTCAAGTGTAGTTTGATCTGTGTTCTACCTGGTTGGTCCACATGTTGGAGCAGACTGCTTGGAATATACAGTCAGTTTCTTTGGCGCACCTCTCTTTGGAGTTGGATAAATCAAAGAACCAAGCACTGAGGTTAAGGCCTGGAGTTTGGGTAGAATCTGGAGGCATACCTCAATTCATCCAGAATTGGGCACAATTTTCTCTCTCCAGTAGAGAGAAAAGTAAGCTACATTAAGAGTTGTAAACTTAAGAATGTATATTCCTTCTCTTGCCAGTGTCTGAAATTAATAGTACTAATTTTCTGATTTTATCCCTGATTTTATGCTTCATAGTTGGAGTCTTCCCTGCCTTTCAAAGTCGCTTTCTACAGCTTGACACAGGCCTATGTCCTGGATTGATGAATGATGGAGGGCTACCTTTTGGCCCCCTTAAAGGAGGCGTTTCACTTTCATTCTCCTTGTCTGCATTCGAAGTGAGAATCCTCTGCCATCGGAAGGGTTGACCTTGGAAGACTTGAGCATCTGAATTTCTCAAGTAGAAGAGGGTAGGTCCACAGAGCTCCCTTCCCTGGAGAAGTTTGTGTTCTCCTTTGACTTTGAGAGACTCTTGCTGGATCAAGCAGACAATCTGACAGTGAGACTGGTGGATCAATCCCTCACAATGAGGGAGTTTGTCTTTTGTTCTTGGCAGCATTGGGACTGCTGCAAATATGGCACCATCCATTCTTCCTTGTTTAGCTCTTGGTCATTTTGAGCCCATGGTTCCAACATACTCTGCTTCCACTGTTTCAGTTCTGGTTAGAACTTCTCTGAAACAGAAGCTTGCCTTGTTCCCCTGGTCTTTTGGGATTGGAGGCCTCCCAGGGTTGAGACTCCTTGGCTGGTTCTGAGGTGCATGGATAGTTACTAATTTCAAGTCTTCCATGACTGCCTTTGCTTTCATTGGCTCGACTCAGGATTTGGGGGTGGTGTTGAACCTGGGTTCCAGGCTCCCATCCCTGTATTGGGCGTGGCCTGAGTCATGAATCCCTTGTCCATTGGGGACCCACAGTCTCTGCCATCCCTTTCCAGAGATTTTCTACTTCTCCCCGACCAGAGCTTCCTCTCTTCCCTGGAACAGAGGGCACAAGTGGCTGAAAAGACCCTCTGGTTTCCTTTTAGGACACTTACCTGGACCATTCCTCTGAGGTAGTACCTATGAAGAAAGTGCAAGAGTAAACACTTGGGACTCCCTGGAGGAGTTTACTGACTGAAGGGGAAGGTTTCCCCAGGTCACCTTCTGATCCCTTTGGGGGCATCTGTAATCCTGAAGCAGAGGGGTGGCTGGTCTTCCAACCTTTGGAGAAGTCTGTATACCCGGAGGCTTTTTGTGCCCAATGGGATGCCTGTGCCCTGGCCCAGCAGTCAAGGAGCCTCTATCCTCACCAGTGTTGGGGGTGTTCTATAGGATGAAAGGATAACATAGTGAAGTGTCCCCCCCCCCCACATGCACACAGATCAGTCTGGGGCTGGTCGCTCCCTTGCAGTGTTCAGATATCTGTCTAGCTGGGCAGTCTAAAACCTTTGTCCAACCAGTGCTTTGTGTCCCCTGCCCCAGGTAGCTGACACACTTGGAGGTAAAGAGTTTATACAACCACACAGACGCTCATGGAAAAGGCTGGCACAGGTTCTCCAGCTGTGCCCCTATTACTCAGACTATACAGTAGTACTGCCTGCCACCACCCAGCTAATATCAGCTCTTCAAATGCCCTTAACAGGGTGTCCCAATTATTGTGCAATATCCAATTGGTAGTATAAACAGTCGAGGCTTAGTGACTTTGGTACCACAATTATTATAAATATGCAATGTACTCTGTAGCTCCAATTTCTACACGCCAGTCAGTTTAAATGTTTTAAGGTATTTAACACAGGCAATACTTACTACACAGGACTAGTCTAGTTCAGAGAAGTACTTTAATTCGATAGTACATTTCTGACATCATAGAAACACTTAGTCTAATCTTTCAAGTTCCTAGCTATTTCTAAAAAGCATAAAATGGGCAGAGTGCTGAGTTGGATGGTAAAGACCATGCTTCATCCTCTCGTTCTCTGTTTAAATTGAAAATTGCAGTTCTGATTCACATTGCATCATTCTGTTTCCTGGGGTTCCCAGGCTAACAAACTGCCTTTACATTCTTAACCTCCCCCTTTTATTGTCTTGCAGCTGGTAAGGAAGCAGAGCAATAAAAATACATTTTATATGTTTAAATCTAATTTAAATTTTGGTTAAAACGGTGGCAAGAATTTGTTCATCTAGATCCTTTAGCACCACTGTGTACATCAAAGGGTCACCACATGCCTTACTTTGGTCAGTAGTGTGTACCATCACTTTTTCCAGTTCCACATTTACAAATGACAGGCTGGCAGCTTTCACATTTGTCTCTCTAACTCAAGCTAGCTAGTTTTTTTTTTTTTAAGTGATCCTTGAAATGCTGCTTGATAGGATTAGGTCTGAGTATATCTACCCCATTCCCTGTCTTGAGAGCCCATTTCTATTGGCATTGCTGCTCCCACTGCAGTGCTGCACAGACATATGCTTGCACCCCCAGGCTCCATCTTAGCAACTTGGCATTTTGCTGGCTCTGTTTAACCATGTTTGGTTGTGATCTGTCATAAGTGAATTTCTTCCACACAAATAAGGATGAAGTTTCTGCAGTGCGTACACTAGCTAGACATTTCTTTTCTACTGCTGTGTAGCATTCCTTCCTGGGTTGGAGCCTGTGACAGAGAAACCACCAGGTACCCTTCTCTCTTGTGAAGAAATCTTAAATACAGCCCCCACCCCATGGTTTGAAGCAACCACATGCACAACAAATTTTCTGTAATCTGGACTGGTTAACACAGGTGTCCTCCCAAAGCTTTCTTTAAGCTTCTGGAATGTCTGCTCACATACTGGGGTCCACACTACCTTATCTGGCCTGTTCTTGTCTGCTCTGAGGGGAGCAGCTGTGGTACTATAACTGGGGATGAACTTTCTGTAGTACCCTACAGTCCCTATAAACGCCCTCTTGCTTTTTGGCAGTAGGTGCAGGCCATGCCTGAATGGCTTCCACTTTGGCAGGTTCTGGCCTCATCTTACCACTCCCCACTCTGTCCTAAGTAGGAGACCTCTGCCATACCCACCTGACATTTGCTTGGCTTAATGGTCAACCCTGCCCTCTAGTCTGCCCAGCACATGCCTGTCATGTTAAGGTGCTCTTGCCATGAGTGGCTGTAGATGGCAAAATCATCTAGGTAAGCAAGGGCAAACCCTCCTGATCATATCCTAGTAAGATCTGCCAGCCTCTGGAAAGTTGCTGGGGCATTCTTTCAAAAGGTCATGTTTGTGAACTTGAGCCAAAAGGAGTCAAAGGCTGACTTCTCTAGCACTGGGAGTCAAAGGCACCCGCCAGTAACCCTTAGTAAGTTCAGTGGTTGTAAGATATGTAGCCCCACCCAGTTGCTCTAGGGCCTTATCTGTCCTAGGCATGGGGTAAGCATCTGACTTCCTATAGTCCACACAACCTGGTGCTGCTATCCTTCTTTGGCACCAGCACCACTGGGGAGGCCCAGGGACTGTTGGACTCTTGAATCACCCCCAGTCCCAACATCTCCTGTTTCACTGTCTTGGGCACTCTAAGGGGGCTGGTGCTGCCCGAGGTGGGTGCACCCTGGTTTTCCAGTGACAGTGTCCCCAAATTCCTTAACACTGCTAGGATTTCTCAAACCTGGGTAGGAGTTGCTGGGACATTGCTACCCCTTCCACTGAGGTAGCCCAAGCCTCCGAGATCAGTCCCCACATCTCCCTCGGACAACTGCAAGCCACTGTAAATGCTCTGCCCCAGGGCCTCCATATCATGGAAGTCATGTTAGCATGGTACAATTTGTGCCCCTGCCTTTTGCCTAGCAGTTCCACCATGTAGTTAAACATCACTTCCTTTCTCACCACCATGTAGGGTCCCTCCCATGCTGCTTGCAGCTGTCTGACAGGAATGAGCAGCATTACCTGATGCCCCACAAGCATACTCGAGCAGACCTGTCATGCCACACTTTCTGTTTGACTTCTGCCAGGTTCTCCTGGGCCAAGCCCATGAGTTCCCTCAGCCTTGTCCTGAAGTTTAGAATGTATGCCACAAACTCCTTGAGGTCCCCTCTCACTATGCCCATACAGCAACTCAAAGGGTGAAAAACCTGTGGATTCCTGGGGAACTTCTATAAGCAAACAGATGAGGCAAATATTTGTACCACTCCCTCTTAAACTGATCAGCAAATGCCTATAGCATGGACTTGATTGCAGTGTTAAACCTTTCAACACCATTCGTCTGGGGATGGTAGGGGGTTGTCTTCATGTACTTCATCCCCAGGACTTCCATAGACAGACCAACAGGTCTGACTGAAATTGGCACCTCTAACATTTCTTTTGGGGAAACCTACCCTGCTGAGTCTCTAACAAAGCATTTGCTGCCACCTTTGCCTCAGTGGAGGGCAAAGACGCTGCCTCAGGGTATTGAGTAGAATACTCCACTACCACTAGGATATACTTTTTCCATGTGGAACTTGGGTTACTCAGAGGACCCAGAATATCCATAGCTACCCTCTGAAATGGCTTCTCGATCAACAGGCAAAGGCATCAAAGGAGCGCTCGTCTTGTCTACTTTTGGCACTGCTCACAGGTCCTGCAGTACCCTGTTACATCTCTGGAAATTCCAGGCCGATATAAGTTCTGCATAATATGCCTCATGTTTTATGCCCATTCGACCTGCAAAGGAAAGGGAATGTCATTGGCTATGGCTAAAAGAGCCAGATGGTAGGCTCTAGGCACTACCAACTGCTGTACTCACCTTCTAGTCCTCCCTCAGGGGTCCACTCTGTATAGTAACTCTTTGTTCCATTATACAAACCCCCCCCCCTTCCTTGAATCGGATGCCTCCCTAGCTACCTGCCTCAGGCCTTGCAGTGTAGGGTTTGAGAGCTGAGCCTGTTTCAACTCTCTCCTTGTAACCCTTCCACAGTAAGTTTGGCATCCTGACAGTGGTGCTTCACTGTCAGCCTGGGTAATACTACTCACCTCTGCCTTTGTAGTCACTCTGTCCAAGTGACTGTCAGTACCCCCAAGCAGCTGTGGCTGTGTCTTACTGCTACAGAGTAGCTCCCTTCCTGAAGTAATCCTCACCAGTCCTGGCTGAAAGTACCCAGTGTGTTTGGGTCTACCTAAGGCTACCGGACTTACCTGCTTGTGTCAGAGCCCAACTGTGTAACTGCACAAACACAGGGCACTGCTATATCAAAATCCTTCCCTATCAGGACATCTGCAGGTATATCCTCACACCTACTTGCTAGTTTCCTTTTCCACCCTCCCAGTTAAGGTGAACCTTAGCCAAAGGTGTTTGGAATGGGATCCCTCCTAAAGTCCCTGACTGGAGTAGATGGCCCATGCAAGTAGTGCTCCTCTGTAACCATTTTAGGCTTTACAATATCAGAGGCTGTCTCTTGGCCATGGCCTCTTTGCCATTCACGAGAGTAGGATACTACCTCTGCTGGTAGTTTGGTACCATTGTTGTCCCAAGACAACCTACTACTGGCATTCTCTTCCACTTACTGGCTCCATCTTTTGTTCCCCACCTTGCCTCTGGACACCTGTATGCCACATGCCCCCCACTGGTTGCATTCAAAACATTTAACCCTAGCTCCTGGACTACTGGCTTCACCTGCTACTGGCAGATTGTGTGGGCAGTTTGTGCTGCCCACCATGGGTTCCTTTAAACTCATGAGCAGTTCTGGGGGTCCCCTTCCTGTGCAGGGCTGCCCTGCTTGCCATGTGTAGGTCTCCCTTCCCCATCATTTGAAGCATAAGCCAGATCCTCATGTCTTCAGGCAAAGTGCTAAGGGCTTCTTCCTTCACAAAAAGGTCTGCAAGCCCTTCAAAAGTAATGACCTGACATCCACTTGCCCACCTGTGGGAATAAGTGCTCAGTTCAGCAACATTCACACATGCTTTCCTCTTCCTCGTCTTTGCTCACAAAACTTTCCTATATGTTTTGGCTTTAAAAACTCTGCATGTTTTGATTACTGCTGTGTAAAAAAAAGTCCGTCAGACATTTTGGACAATACAGTTGCAGCTTTACCATGGAGTAATGGGTTCAGGAACTATACCTAGAGCCTTTGGTCAACACTACTGTTTGCATACCCTCTCAGACATAGGAAACTATAAATTATCCCCTATTTAAACTGTAGAAGAAATTTACTGACTTGTTGTGCTTCTGGGGTCCAGTTACTCCCTTCCACATTACCTCCATGACTCTGCTGAAGAGTCAGCATTTTTCTCGTTTCCTTTGGTTCCATCTCCAAATGCCTGGCCTCCAACTCGAGTCTCTTTAGCTCCAGATTTTTTTTTTTTAGTCCTCTGCAGAAAGGTTGAACCGTCTCTTCTCAGGGGGTATTATCTCCACTGCCAGTCTGTCTTCCTGGTTTTCTGATGCAGCAGTAACCAAGGCTGCAATCGGGTCTGCCTTAGGTTTCCATGCACCAGTCCCCTAGACTAGCACATCTCTGCCAGCTGGCTACTTTTTAGCTTTCTATACTCCTTGGCTGACATGATGCCTGTTCACCCTGACTTAATTGTGATCTGCACTCTTATATTTGCTGTATGGCAGTTGCCTCACAGTTAGATGTTGCCCGTTTGATTCTCAGTGCCTTATGTGTGGTGACATGTGTGAATGGGTGTTCCTTTGAAGGTTGTGTTAGGCCTGGCAAGCCAGCATGTAACACTCTACTGCCAATCATTAGTGGACTGGAGTTCTGCTGTGGCGACCCCTAACTGGGAAAAGCCAAAAGAGACACAAACTCTTGTATTTACTGCATGGCTGTTTTAGTGTACAAATACCTTCAAAGCTCAGTGTACACAAGCTACAGGGATTCGCTCTACCCACACCACTACAACCCAATTAGTATTTGCTAACCAATATGTGGTATGGATGTCCCTCTCACAAACAGTATGTGATGCTGTTCTCTGGCCTAGCAATCAAGGAGCCTCAATCCTCACCAGTGAGGGGTGCCTCATATGGGAGGAAAGGATAAATACAAAGTGCAATTTCCCTGCAGAGCGCACTGAGATCAGTCTGGGGCTGGTTCCTCCTTTGCTCTCAATGTCCCCGGTAAGACTTCTAACTGCGACAGCTGTCTGGTCCAGATCTCAATGTAGCTGGGCAAGCTAAAATCACCTACACCGTCTGTCCAACCAGTGCTTTGTGTCTCTGCCCAAGTAGCTAACGCACACTCTTGAAGAGTATGCAGCCACACACTCCTGGGAAAGGCTGGCACAGGTTCTCCAGCTGTGCCCCTATTACTCCGACTATATGGTAGTACTGCCTGCCGCCACCACCCAGCTAATATTTATCAGTTACTCAAAGGCCCTTAAGTGTTCAATTACTGTGCAGTATTATCCAGTTGGTAGTATAAACAGTCAATGCTTAAAGTGACTTGGTACAGTAATAAATGTGCAATGTACTCTAGAGCTTAAATTATCCCTACACAAAACAGGCAGTTGAAAGCTTTTAAAATATTTGAAAGTGCAAGACAATACTTACTACACCGTGCTTGTCAGTTCAGAGATCACAGAAAGATACTTAAATTCAGTAGTACAGTTTTGACGTCAATCTTTCTAGTTCTATTTCTCTTAGAAAACAAGTCTAAGATAACTTGCATGTTGGATGGTCAAGACAAAAGTGCTTAATCTGCTCTGGTTTTCAAGAGTGCACTATTGTCAACACTTTTCAGTTCTACATGTAACACTATATTTAAGACAAGCCTGTAATTTACATTCATATTTACAAATGACAGACATCTGCCTAGGCTGGCAGCTTTCCCACCCAACCTTCTACTCCTAGATGTCTGCCTGCTGATGAGCTCATATGTGCAGTGGTTATAGAAGATGCCAGTCTCCATCTAACTGATCCCAAAGAGACCTGACCATATTATTTCTGCCCCCCAAAGAAGAGCAGCAGTGGGCTAGAAACATACCTGTAGATGCCATGGTGATAGGTGCAGCCGCTAAGAAGGAACCTGCAGAAGAAAACTATCCATTTAGTTCATAGGTTGGTACTAGGCTATTGGCTGTAGGGCCTGTACAAGCCTAGCCATAACAATTTCCTGGATATTTCTTCCCACAATATTTACTTTTCTGGACCCCTGTCTAGAAGGGTGACTGACATGATCCCTGGGGTGAATTTTCTATCTCCCATCCAGTAATCAAGGTTCCTTTTGAAGAGGGCCAAGGAGGTGCTCTGCTTGACATGTATGGGCAGTCTAGTCCAGAGTATGGGGCGTCTCTGGGTCAGGAACCTATCCTTCCAGCATGTTTTGGTCATTGTGATAAGGTTTAGAGCCCTAGAGTGTGCCTCTCTGAGGGATTGGGATTTCTTTAAGTGGAGCATGTCCAACAGCTCAGGGTTTGACATGGCCTTGTATGTTATCAAGAGATTGCCTCTTGAGTAAATATGCTACAGAGCTGGATTTTTTTTAAGGTGGTCAGCATGTGGCATCTGCGTTTAGGCCTGTGATTCTTCTAGTGCAGTATTTCTGTGGCCTTTCCAGCTGTTGCAGTTGTTTTGTGAGGTACTACCAACTGGGGCGTTGCTCTATAATGGGGTCTAATGAGGGATGTGTACAGTGGGACCATGACCGTTTTTTCCTGGATGATAAACCCTTGGTGATGTGTGCTGCATAGAAGGATTTCCTGACTTATTGAAACTGAGACTGCTGTCCAAGTCTCGTCACACTTTTGACACCTATGTGGTAATTCATGGTATGTGTTTTACTCCCCCCAAGTGGATAACTATACATTTCTTGGCATTTGAGCCCATGGCTCTGGCACTAGGCATCTGTTTCTGTAAGGCCCTTTTGTAGAATATCCACATCACTTGGGGATTCAGTAATTGCTCCCAGTTTGCAGTCATCTGTGAACTTTGTTAGCCAGAGTCCCTTAGTGTTGGCTTGTACTTCAGAGAAGTAGATGCCAAACAAGAGTGGTCCCAGGACTGAACCCTGAGGTACTCAACTTGTCTGGAGCTGGATTTGGAGTCTGCTACTACAGTCTCTGTTCTATCAGTAAAGTCAACCCATTGAGTGTAAGGATTTATGCCCAGCTTAGTAAGTTTGATTCCAGAGTGGGAGATGGTGTCAAAGGCCCTGGCGAGGTCCAGATAGGCTGTGTGGACTGCCTTACCATTGTCCAGCTCTGGAGACCAATTTCAAGAAGTCCATCAGATTCAGGAGGCAAAGATCAGCCCTACCCAAACTGGGTGGGGCCCAGTGTTTGAAGGTTGCTAATGTCTTTGTTTAAGTTCTATGATAATTCGTTCATGTCTTGTCAGACTGGGATGGTAGTTCCTGGGATCCAAGGTGGATCCCCTTTGTGGAGTGGAATAACTAGCTGTGTGCCACTCAGTGGGCATGAAGCCTGAGGTGAGGCTATGATTAAACCTGACACTTAGGTGAGGTGCCAGTTCATTTTGTAGTTCATTTAGTACACAGTCTGGGATGTTATCTGGTCCCATTGATGCTGTATTCTTAGTTTTGGAGAGTGCGGTTTCTACCTGTGTGGCTGTGATTACTGGAATTTGGCAATCTTTTGGTATTGAGATGGGCCTTTTAGGGGGTTAAGTTGGCACTAAATTGATCTGCCAGGATATTGGCAATATCCTTGATCAGTATATTTAATGCCATTCTGTTGTAGCTCAGAGCAGATATGAGCATTGCCGTTTAGATTCTTGACATGACTATAGAATGCCTTGTGGTTGTCTTTGGCAGTTTTATTTTTGTAACTAGCTTTTGGGGATTTTGAGGAATCTCAGCTTCTTACTGAGGTTGGTGAAGTTTTTTGCATTCTGGGATTTTCCTTTTTTCTGCAACAGTTTCTTCCTTCTGTTGTATAGTTTACAGCAGGGGACCACTAGATTGGCTTCCTTTTTTGGAGAAGTGCATCTTGGTTCTGTTGGGGATGGCACGAGTGGATGTGCTTGTACAGTGCCTTAGCGTAGGCTTCTGCAGTTGAATGTTCAGATCCCATCTGCACGGGTGTCATGAAGTTATCACTTCTGACTTCAGTAGCATGAAGTTGGCTTTGGAGAAGTTTTTTAAGGATGTTTCCTTAGTGGGGGGGTGGGTGTGGATTTCAAGGGTGATTTGCTTATGGTCAGACCAGTGAGGGGGTGACCACTGGTGTGGAGCATGTTGGTAATGATCAGGTCTAGGATACTGGAGCCCCTGGTGGGACAATGGATTAGTTGATCCAGGGTGTTGGAATTTATGAATTCCAAGAATTGTTGGGAAAAGGAGTTGGTACCCAAGTAGTTTTCCCAGTTAATGGCAGAGTAGTTGAAATCACCCAGTATTGGGGTGTTTGGTTGTATTGTAATATTTTCCAGTATGTTTAGAAAGGTGTAGTGAGAATCTTGGGTATGGTTGGGGATCTGTAGCAAGGTAATTTGGATTGCAGTGTGTTAGTTGCATCTAGAGAATTTGAGGTATTGTGTTGGGCAACTAGCCTGGAGGTGTGAATATCCTTGGTGAATATACACACTCCTCCACCTTTAGTGTTTTGGTCTTGGTTTTGTGGCAGAAAACTCTGTAGCCTGGTATTGCAGGGGTGCTCTCTGGGGCCTTGAACTAGGTCTGTTACTGCACTGATATCTATGTTCTCCATTTTTAGGAGTGCCTAGAGTGCATTTTGAGGTTTAGACTTCTAGCATTACCTTCAGATTTTGCATGCTTGTATCTGTTGTGGTGGTGGTTTTATCTGTTGAACCTTGGCCTAAAAAAAATGCACTGTAGGGGTGGCAAGGGCTTTAGCCAGTAACCTGAATCCCAGGGGTGACCGTTGTAAAGCATTGTGGTTTGTCGATCATATGTACTCCCAGGCAGACAGACCCCCTCTGACACCAGAAGCTTGGCCAATTGTTGGAAGTCAATCATTTTTGTCTTTATACTGGTCGGGTGGCCTCTGAAAGACACTTGTGAATGGGTGTGCCTTTGCTGAAGGTTGGGTGTCGGACTGGCAACTCTGCACCATAAAAATTGACTGCCAATCATTAGTGGAATGGAGTCCTGCTGTGGCTACCCCTAACCAGGAAAAGCTGGAAAGGCAACTGTGGTATTCTGGGTAAAAGCAGAATGCTACTCATGGCTAGGGTCATACCTGCTTGTGCCACACGATTCAAGAGCTCTTCGATGTAGTCCAGGGAGGTGTGTCTCAAGTTATTCACTCCAGCATGGACAGTGACAGAGTTGTATTTGTACTTGCTGTGGAGTGACGAGTGCATGCGTTATGTGGTGGATCCTGGCACCTGACAGGCTTTCTCCTTGTTCAGCCTGGTGAGTGGGACATCAGTGTGCTTGACTAGATTTACCTATGACTATTGTCTTGCCTTTGGGGCTGTTGGGTGGCATACTGGTGGTGTGAACTGTCACTTTGGTTGTGACTGGTGTTTGAGTTTCTGCTTTGGAGGTCCTTGTTGCTTAGGTAGGTTAATGTTTAGGGTCTCTGCACATATTGCTATGGGTTGGTTTTGAAGGGTTATGAGTTGCTTGAGGTGTAGTGCATGTTAACCACTTCCTCTTGTCTAGCACAATCTTGGCTGGAGAGAGCTCCACTTTGGCTATGTAAGTGCATCTCTCACAGGTTGTAGTTTTGGGTGGTAGGAGAGGATTGTGTACATGAGGCAGTTGTCATGTTGTCCCAGTATGCCCAGGTTTAGCAGGTGCACAGGAGAAATCACTGGAAGCTGACCCTTGGACATGCCTGTTTAGGTACTTTTTTTTTGTAAAGTATAAGAGCTGGTTTCCCTTACCTTTTCACGATACTTGGCAGTTATAGGCTGTTTAGTGCCTATGATTAACTACTCCTTATTGAGTAGGAGAGTTGGGTGCTTGCATTAGTTTCAGGCTCCCTAGTGCTTTCCGGCAGGTTCTAGAGCAAGTGCTAGTCCCAGGGGTTGAGATTTTAGTGCTACTGAGAAACCAGCTAGTTCTAAGGGGATATGTGAAGAGCAGACTTTCTGGGACCTGGAATAGTTTAACTGTAGCCTTGCAGTACTGCACGATGTGAAAAATGTGCAAATGTGTTTCAACGCCAGAAAGTTGAAAGGGATAGTAATTGGCTCTAAAAGGCTAATAATTTCAGTTTCAGAGCTGGAAACCACTCCTCTAAGCTGAGATGAGCAGTACAATGCTCACCACTTCCACTGGTAAGTAGTAGGACTTCCCTCTGCCACAGCAATGTCTGGATAGCTCTGAACACAGAAGATAAAGTCCTGAGCCATGTAAAGACTGGGAGGTCCTACACAGTAAATGCAGTTAAAGCTCTACAAAATTAGTTAATGAAGCAAGGCAAGTGCACAACTGAAAAATGATTTAAGAGGTTGTAATACAGCAGAATCTGTAGCCAGTGTACATATATGGAGAAGTCTATATATATATATATATATATATATATATATAGAAAAACAGCTAAAATGCACAAATTCAGATGCAGTGCAACCTGGAGCACTTGTAGCAATTTTAAGGCAATTACAGTTGTAAACGCTCTAAAATATACTATATTTCCAAAATGTTTGAGAAGCATAGCACATGAGATTCAGGCAATTTTTTTTTTTTATTTGAAAGGGGGAACAGGGAGAAACGGAAGGCCTTCTCAGATCTCTTTGTATTACATAGAATGAGCTAATGGCATTAGACTGGGAGGAGTGTCCCAGATCAAATTTACAGTAGTGGTGGGTAATTGCCAAGCCACCAAGTATAACAAAAAGACACTAACAGGGATGGATGATGGGGACCAATACTAAAGCTATTGGCCTATACTGTTTAGAGAGCAAACACTAAAGCAAGCGGCAAAATGAAAGTTTTTAAATGTATAAAGGAGCAAAGACTACAGAATACTTTTAACTGCAAACAAATCTATTACCTGTGCAGATCCTTTAATTAATAGCAATAGAATGCACTAAAAACTATGCAGCAGGCAATACAAAGTGCTATATATATATATATATATATATATATAGATGGTTAGAAACAATAATCAGTATAAATAAGCCAAAAAAAGGGATACTTTATATCAGCTCCCTTCCTCCACTCTGCTCAGTGTGTTATGGATATGTTTGGGAATTCTGGAGTGACCTTTGCTCTTGGGTCCTTGGAACTACATGGCGCACTGTTCAAGGTTCCAATGGAGTCTAATCAAAGAGCTCTCGGGAGTAGTAGCTGAAGTACGGGCCAAATTTGCTTTTCGGCTACCCTCAAAGCAAATTCTTACTAATCCATAAGGCTGATTGCCCATACAGCTGAAGGTTTGACGAGTGGTGAGTTCAGGCATGGCTCTTAGAAGGGATCCTTGGATGCACTTGTGGGACTAGTTAAAGTGTCAAATGCTCTGTTTGGATCACCCCTTTTTGGCCCCAAAGGTAAGACACTGGCCATTGTGAGAAAGATGTGAAGGCTTTCTGCCATAGACTTGCATTTCCCTACTCAACAGCCCCACTGTAGGAACCAGAAGTGGGAGACTGGACTAGGAAGTCCCAAGGGCCTTTTCAGGATTTGTGTAGCAAAGACTTCCCCAGGGCAGATGGGACTGTAATGGAAGATGCCACCCTAGAGGCAGAAGTGCCCTGCCGAACCAGGGGTCCAGATATTCTTTCTCTGATACTTCCTACCAGCACTCCTGAACAGATGCCTGATTGTTTTCCTCGAGCCAGTCAGGGGACTGTTATCCCTACACCAGCCCACCTGGCAAGTGATAACATTGGACAAGTGGGTGCAGGGAATCCTATCCAGAGGTTACAATATTTCTACTTTTTATAAGTTCAACCCCTCCCCCCCCCCCCAAAAAAAAAAGATTCTTGGATGTTCCACCTAGTCACAGGGAAGCAGCAGTGGCAAAAATTCAAAAACTGCTTGAGTCATCCAAAAAGTCCCACTAGATCAAATAGGATGGTTTTACTCAAGGTTCTTTAGTGCCCCAAAAAAACAGGACTGGAGACCCATTTTGAATATTTGCCAGTTCAAGGCAGTTCAGCAAACTGGCGTCTGTCACCCCTGGGCTTCTGGATACTGGCCAAGGTTCTTGCCACCCTTATAGTGCGTAGGCTGTGTTCCAAAGACCAAATTACTACTTTAACTGCTACAAACAAATGCAATCTGAGGCTCATGCTGCTCAATGGTATAAGTCTAAATGTCAAAATGCACTCTCTTGAGGCACTCCTTAAAATGGAGAACATTAACATTTGTGCTGTAACAGACCTGGTTCAAGGCAGCAGAAAGCACACCTGCATTACCAGGCTATAACTCATTCCACACCTTTTGGCCCCAGATCTTGGACTGAAGTTCCAAAGGTGGTGTTTAAGGATGCGCTCACTTCCAGACTGCTAGCACAACATAACACATCAGAGATATTTCAGGTGCAGCTAACATTAGGCAAGACGGTGATTCAGGTTGTCAACTGCTACAGGTTCCCAACCATGTTTTGACTCTCACTCCACGTTCCTAAGCACCCTGGAGAATATTAGGGTCTAGCCTAACACACTCATACTGAGCAACTTTAACTACTTCTCCATTAACTGGGAAAACTACTCTTGTTCTTATACAATTCCTGGCATTTATTAATTTCAATGCCATGGACCAACTCATTCTTACCCTGATTAGAGGTGGCAACATCCTTGACCTGGTCATTACTAATGTGGGTGGCCATTGCTCTACACCAGTAGTCAACTCCTCCCTGGTTAGATCTGACCACAAAGTAATTACCTTGGGAATCACCCCCCCCCCCCACCCCCTGCAAAGGTTACTAACATGAAGAACATCTCCAAAGCTAACTTTAGGCTCTTATAAAAAACAAAGGTGACTAAATTCATGGCACCCATGCAGATGGAGAATAGTTGCATTATTGCCGGATCATTCACCAGTGCACTGTATGAAAATGTACACAAATGCGTGGATCTACCCAATAGAACCACAAACAAACTCTACAACAGAAGGAGGAAATTGATGTAGAATAAGGTGAAGTCCCAAGACTGGAAAAACTCCCTTATCAGCCTCAACAAAAAGTGGACATTCCTCAACAAATCTTCTAAAGCTAGCTATGAAAATGGAATTGCAGCAGATAGTAAAGACCACCACAAGGCCTTCTATAGTTATGTAAAGAATCTCCACAGCAGTACCCAGATCCTCTCTGAGCTACTGCACAATGGTACCTCCTATAATGAGCCAACTGGTATTGCCAATGTACTGGCTGACAGATTCAGTGCCAACTTTGCTCCTCTTTCCCCCACCAAAGGACCAATCAGAATGCCAGTAGAGGGCCGGGCACCCAGTGTTACTGCTCCACAGGTTAAACAGCACTGTCCAATGCCAAGAATACAGTGTCTATGGGGCCTGACTATATCCCTGTCTCTGTTCTACATGAGCTACAGAGTGAACTGGCACCACACCTGCGTGTCTTGTACAGTCACAGCCTCACCTCAGGCTTTGTCCCTACCAAATGGCACACTGCTACACTCATTCCTCCCCACAAAGAAGGAGGGACTACAGACCCTGGGAACTATTGCCACATTATTCTGATACAGCTATGGAACGCATCATCATGCACCTAGTAAACAAGGATGTAGAGAATCTCCAAACTCTGGATCCCACAGTTTGGTTTTGTGAAGGGTAGATAATTTCTGCTCAACCTGGTCGACTTCTTTGAGTCAGTCACCAGTGCTGTGGATGAAGGCATGGTGGTTCATACAGCCTAACTTGATGCGGCCAAGGCCTTTGATACCATTCCCCACTCAGGAATCATAGAAAAAATCAGTAAGCTAGGCATCCACCCCTGTCACTAGGTGGGCTGCAAACTGACTCTCAGAACCCACAGTGTGAAAGTAGCTGACACCAAGACTGCTGACCTGTCATGGAGTCCCACAGGGTTTGGTCCTGGGTCCTCTCCTGTTTGGTATCTACTCTGAAGTCCAGGCCAACATGAAGGGACTCTGGCTGATAAAGTTCACAGATGATTGCAAGTTGGGAGCTATTTTTAACTCCCCAGGTGATGTTGACATCCTAGAGAAAGGCCTCACTAAGACTAATGACTGGTGTCAGAACCATGGCCTTAAGCTCAATGCCAGAAAAACGTGTCGTCATCCCCTTTGAGAAAAACCTGGTTCCCATGAATTGCCACATCGATGGTGGTCCACTGAACACAGGAGGAGTCATAAGAGCTCTGGAAGCACAGGTTGATAGCAGTCTCTCTTTTGACCACCACTTTGCCACTGTGGTCAGAAAGTCCTATGTGGCACATCTCATTACTAAGGGTTTTGCATCCAGGAAGAAAGAGGTCATTGTCTCCCTCTATTCTTTTATTAGGCCAGTCATTGAGTACAACCCCCCATTTGGCATGTATCTCACTAGACACCTGCAACAACTGGGGAGGCCCCAAAAGTACCTTACAAAGAGGATCCTAGGCCTTAAACACTTGTCCTATATGGACAGACAAAAAAAAAAAAACTCCCAACTATTCTGTCTCATATCACCTACTCCCTGCTTGACTTGCAGATCCATGTCTGACCCAGCTCTGTTAGCAATGCTACATCTAAAGAGATCCCAATGCCTCCACACCACATGCGCCAGAGACCCCAACCTCATTACCACAATCAACAGAAGCTGGAGGGACAGGTTCATAACCCAGAGACTGCCCATGCTATGGAATAGACTTCCCATACATGTCAAACAGCACGTCACTGGCCCTTTTTAAGAAAAATCTTGAGTGAGTGGGAAATAGAAAATTCACCTCAGGGATCACTCCAGTGGCTCTACTCGACAGAGGCACTGGGATCTGAAGGTGGGTAGCATGCCAGGGTAATCCTATGGGCTAGGCTTGCAAAGGCACCCAGGCCATTAGCCTAGTACAACCTATGAACCAAATTTTGTATGGTCTCTACAGTCTGTACTTTAATTCATGGAAATAAAAAATGATTGGATGTGCTCTATAGACCTTCAGAATGCATATTACCATGTAAAAATGGACAGATGCTGCAGGAGGTTCTTGTGCTTTTGGCTGGGAGCCAGTCATTTCCAGTTCGGAGCACTGCCCTTTGGATTCACCTCAATCCCCAGGGTGTTTACCAAATGCATGGTGGTGGTAGTAGGTCATCTCAAACTGTAAGGATTTAGAGTTGTTCCATATGTTGATGACTGGCTTCTTACTGCTACCACCAGGCATCAGAACGGGCAAGACATTACACTGCATCTGTGGGCATAACAATAGACTATGAAAAGCCAAATTTACAATCCTTACAGCAACTAGAATTCATGAGAGCATTGTTGGACACAGTTGCAGGTATTGCTTCACTCCCACTGGAAAGGCTACAAAAGATCAGATCTCAGGTCAGCCACATTATCCAGAGCAAAAGTGTTCCAGCCAGCTTAATCCTACAGCGTTGGGCTCAACGCCAGCCTCAATCATTTTGGTTCCTTAGCAAAATTTCCTCTTAACAATGGTTGCTAGCCTTCCCAGTGGCGCCTGATAGATCAGCCAATGTCTCACATTTTGATTACAAATTGCTTCAAACAGGAACTTTCATGGAGGCTCCACTCCGATTCTTTTGGGCCGTCCATTCATCCTTCTGCAACCCCAAGCCATAGTGACCATGGATGCTTTCCAGATCGGGTAGGAGGGGCATTAGCTGGGAAGGCCTGTCCAAGGCACATGGTCCAAACTGGAGGCCAACTTGCACATTAATATTCTAGAGATGAGGACTACTGTTGAGTGTTGCAAGAATTTTGGCATGCCTGTACTCTAGGAGCAGTAGCAATTCAGATACAATATGTCTATATCAACAAGGGGAACCAAATTTTACCCATTGTTGAGAAGTCCTCAAGAGTTTAGCAGTGGGTGATTTTTTTCCAGCTGCTTTTTCATGGCAATGTACATTCCAGGGAGCTCCAACATGTTAGCGGACAAACTGAGCAGAACTGTTCTCATGCCTCATGAGTGGTGTCAAAGCATTTTTCATCACTGGGGTCAGTCTTGCTGTGATCTTGTGTCTCCCATGAGCAAGTGCACCAGTTACTTTGCCCTAATCCACTTCCTGGTGAGTTGCCCAGAGATGCTGTTCTCCTCTATTGCCCCCCCTGTCTCCTGTGCCTTTCCCTTAACTCCTCTGATATCTCAGTTTCTAAAAGCCAAGAGGTCTGAGAACTCATAATCCTCATTGCCCCCCTTTTGGCCTTGACAAGTTTGAGTTCCCTTGGCCTCATATTTTTCAAAATAAATATGGATGCTGGACCCAGCTCCAGATTTGCTGTCTCATCTGGAGGGTGTAGTTCATCCAAACCTTCGTATCAAGCTCACCGTGTGGCTTCTTCAATTCCCAGGATTGCCATGCATTCTTCATTTCCTCTCCTGTCTGCCAAATCATTGTGGTCCATCACAAACCTTCAACTAGGAAACTATCAGCGTAAATGGGAAAAATTTGCAAGTTTGGCCCTTATGAATGAACTTTATCCATATGACCGACCCCCGAAGGGTTGCCTGACTGTCTCTGGAGGCAGTCAGGGGCAGTCCTTTGCACCTAACAGAGTGGGAGTCCATCACAAAAGACACTGTGTTTCGAATTGTATCCAGAGGCTATTCAGTCTCCTTCCATGAGCCACCTGCACTGCCCAAACACCTCCTGGATGTTCCACCTGCGCATAGGGAGGATGCAACGCTGTGCAAAGCTGCTAAGAAAGTGAGTCATCTGACCCATCCACCTAGACCCCTCCAGATCAGGTATTTATTCCAGGTTCTTTTTGGTGCCAAAGAAAACGAGGGACCTAAGACCCATTTTGGATCTATCCACCTTGAACCTGTTTGTGGGCAAGGTGAAATTCTGGATGGTCACCCTTCAATCTATTTACCCTTCCTGCAGGATAACAATTGGATGTGCTCAATCGTCCTCCAGGATGTGTAATATTAAGATGGACATGGCTAGGAGCCAATCAGTTCAGAGCGCTCCCCTTTGGTCTCACCACAGCCCCCAGGGTGTTTATCAAAGTAATGTCAGTAGTAGCAGCTCACCTGAGACTCCAGGGCATTCAGGTATTTCCCTACCTGGACGATTGGCTCCTCACTGCCCCTTCCAGGCATCAGCATTCTTAAGTGAGCGATTCCTTTCTTCTAGCCTGGAGGTTAAGCATTGCCATCAATCTCAAGTCATCTCTGACCCCTGTCCCAACATTAGAGTTCATTGGGGCACGATTAGACACAATTCAAGCCAGAGTGTTTCTTACAGACAGAATACGCAGTCTGAAGCTACATGTTTTTGCATTCTTCAAACTCAGTCTCTGACAGCAGAAATAGTATTAAGGGCGTTGGGGTCCACAGTGGCTACAGTCAGTCTCTTGCTCTTTGTGCATCTTCACATGCGGATCCTTCAATGGACACTTTTAATACAATGGTCCCTGTTAGATCTTCTATTAACTCACCCTGTCTGAATCTCTGGAGTGCAGATCCACTCTTCAGTGGTGGATTCTTTCCTTGGACTTGGTTCGGGGGCATCTTTTCTCCCATTTCCCACAGCCACGGTGACTACAGATGCCTCCCCGCTGGGGTGGGGGGGCACTACTCGGGAAGGACAGTTCAAGGCACATGGTCCCCCTATGAGACCAATTTGCATGTCCGCATCCTGGTGATGAGGCCAGTGCTTCTAGTGTTGCAGGCTCTCCATGCCCATCTTATTCAGGAATGATTGCTATCCAGATGGACAATATGTTGGTAGTCTGGTACATGAACAAACTGGGAACCAGATCATATCCCCTATGTCACAAGGCCATGAGAGTATGGGAATGGGCGATCTCCACCGGCCGTTTTCTGGTGGCAACACACATTCTGGGGAGGTCCAACATTCTAGAGGACAGGGTCAGCAGATCTATTGTGATGCTTCACAAGTGGTCTCTGAATTCTTCAGTAGCAGAGCAGATCTTTCACAAGTGGGGCCAGCCTTGCTGCGATCTATTCGCCTCTCCAGTCCGAAATGCAGCAATTTCTTCACTCTGAATTCCCCTCAGGGGGAAGCCCCCAGAGACGCTTTTGATTCATGCTTGCCCACAGAGACGCTTTGATTCATGCTTGCCCCCCCCCCAGTCTTCTGTATGCTTATCCTCCTCTTCCCTTAATATCAAAATTTCTTCAGAAAGCTCGCAGGCCAGGGAGCTTAGTTATCCTCATTGCCCCATTCTGACCTAGCCAAGTCTGGTTTTCCTCTCTGAGATCTCATCTGGTGACTCAATCATGGATGTTGGATCCAGTTCTGGATCTCATATCTCATCCCTTAGGGATTCCCTGTCCAGACCTGGACAGTGTAAAGCTCACTGCTTGGCTGCTCCAATTCCCCATGATAGTCAGGACTCTGATTATCCCCTCCCATCAAAAGAATTCTAGTGGCGGCTCATAAATCATCCAGCAGAAAAGTGTACTGGAGTAAATGGAAACATTTTTCTTTCTGGACCTCTCAGTGTGCATTAGATCCTTTCACGGCTCCACTTTCTGCAGTGTTGGAATTTTTCAACAAGGTGACAGTTTTTCTACAGTGAAAGTTCAACTTGCAGCAATTTCTAATTATCATGTGGGGGATAATATGGCTTCCTTAGCATCTTCAAAGCTTTGTAAGGCCTTCATCAAAGGTGCCTTTCTTCTTCGACCCCGGTAAAGGACCCTATGCCACCATGGGATCTTACCCTAGTACTTTAAGCCTTAGTCTTGCCCCCTTTAAACCTACAGCTTCAGTGGATATGCAGTTTTTCTTCTGGAAGACTGCCTTTCTGGTTGCCATTACTTCTGCCAGGAGAGTTTCAGAACTTCAAGCTCTATCGATCAAAGCCCCTTATATAATTTTTCATAACAGGGTGCCTTTGTATACTAATCCATCCTTTCTACCTAAAGTAGCTTCAGAGGCCAACATTAATCAGGTAATCAATCGCCTGGTCTTCTTTCCAAATTTTCACAATGGGGGAGAATACAAATTGCATTTACTAGACATGCACAGACAGTTACGTTTCTGCTTGCACAGGACAAAAACCTAAATCTGACCAATTTTTCATTTCTTACTCCAAACCTTTTTAGGGAAACCAATGTGTAAAGTTACCATCGCCCGTTGCATTTCTCAGTGTATCATTCGGGCGTATTCATCCAGGGGGATTTCCCCACCAAGTCAGGTGAAAGTGCATTCCACCAGGTCTATGGCCATGTCAGCAGCTTTCTGGTCTAGAGTTTTATTAGATGTTTGTTATGCGGCCACTTGGTCCTCATCTCATACCTTCATCTCACATTATAAAGTGGACATTGTATCCAGGAACAGGGCATCTTTGGCTCTGCCATGCTCAGGAATGTCCTTTCAGGAGGGCCTCGCAGGTGTCTGGTAGCTGGGGACTCTGTCCCACAGGTTGAAGACCAAATGAAGAGAACTACTTCAAATAAAGACATTATGTACTCACCATGACATTCCATTTGAGGAGTAGTTCTTCATTTGTCTTCAACCATCCTTTCCTCCTCCCCCCCCCTGCCTTGTCTGAACTGTTGGTGCCTCCTCAGAATAATGGAGTTGGCCACTGTAGGGTGCCTCTTATCCTTGTTTTCTTGTATGGACAAGTCTCTGTTGGGATCGGGTGATGGTACTGGATTGGGTAGCAAACTCTATCTGAAGGGAGAAAGGAGACAGGAGCATTATGGGTAAGAGGAGGAGCTTTGAGCTTGGATCAGATGCTGGATATGTGGCAGAGTCCGATCCAGTACGGATCCAGGAACCCACAGGTTGAAAACAAATGAACTACTACTCAGATGGAATGTTATGGTGAGCACATAACTTTTTTTTTTTTTTTTATTTCACTGAAGGTAGTGACAGAATCTATCAGACACTTCATACGGGCCCTTTTTCCAATAAAAGAGAATATTCCCTTCATTTAGTAGATGTCCACAGACAGCAACAATTTTATCTTCACTGAAAAAAGGATTTCAGAAGATCTGTTTATTGCTTTTTCCTCGCTTTCTTTAGGTAACTCAGTTTCAAAGGCTACCTTGGTGAAATGGCCCAAAGATTGTATTATCTTTATTCGTCAGTAGAAAGGGTTTCGCCCTTCATGCCCAGTAAAAGCTCACTCACCTAGAGCAGTGGCAACTTCTGCAGTTTTGCATGCCAGAGCTTCTTTAGATGATATTTGTGCAGCAGTCACTTGGTGTTCTCGGAAGGACAGTAGGATGTGATTATTTTGAGCAAGAGGGTGCATATTATCACATCAAGATAAGTAATCCAGCATGTTCCCACAATTCTGACTGGGAGCCAGTACAGAGCACTGCCCTTTGGTCTCACTAGTTCCCTGGTTGTTCAAGTACATGCCAGTGGTAACACTCTAGCTCATATTGCAGGGGGTCTGGGTGTTCCTGTACTTGGACTAGCTCATCATGGCCTGCATATGGCATTCGCTAATTCATGCAATAGACTCCTAATTACATTTGTGCTCTTCTGCTGGAGTTGGTAAAAAACTTAAAATCCCAAGCTAGAACCATTTCAAACTTTGGACTTCATAGTGTGCCCTCTTGAGCACCAGAGCATAGGTACCCAGGTTGCATCTTCAGACTTCCTATGTCTTGCATCATCAGGACCAACTGGCCTCTCTGATTTGGCATTCAGGGTTTATGGCAGCTGCTGTCACTCCAGGTTTTCTTAGTGGTCCATGATGTCTCAGTTGATTTGGTGACCCATCATGCTCACCAGGATCTGCTTACATG
Organism: Protopterus annectens; assembly: GCF_019279795.1. Classification (NCBI taxonomy): domain Eukaryota; kingdom Metazoa; phylum Chordata; order Ceratodontiformes; family Protopteridae; genus Protopterus; species Protopterus annectens. Next base: position 879,450,386 of record NC_056725.1, read on the forward strand.
GTGTATGACTTATCCTGTGTATTTCCCTTAAAGACTGTGGTGACCATTGGTGCTTCCTACTGGTGTAGACATTTTTGGGGAGGACTAAATTTCCTGGCCCTAGAAGTCCAGCCTTCACATCAGTGTTCTGGAGATGTGGGCAGTTGTCCTTGATTGCCTTCCCATGGTTTAGATAGATGTACCCACTGACATGTCTGTACATCAATAAATAAGGCAGGACTGATTGTACCCTTTATATTGAGAGATCATGGTGGTGTAGCAGTGGGTCATGAAATCCTATTGCTTTATCCCAGTGCACATCCTAGGAAAGTCCAGTATCTCAGTAGACAAGTTTGAGCAAGTCTGTTCTTTTGCCACGTGTGGTCCCTTGTTCAATGGTGTCTTTCAGATACTTGGAGCCAGACTTGCTGCAACCTCAGCCAACTCCAAGCGCATCAGTTTTTTTTTATCTGATCCTTTTGGGGGGGGGGGCAGTCCCTAAGGGATGCTGTAGTGCAGTGATGGAGAACCTTTTGGTTTTGGTATGTCAAAAATTTGGAAAATGCCTAACTTGACTCTTGCTTGCGTGTCACCCCCCTCAAACAAAAATTAAAACAGCATGGCTCTCAATACAGCAGGGATAAATCTCAAAAGAGTCAGGGACAAATCTAGAAATAAGTGACCTGGATGATTTTAAACTACTAGCAGTATTAATTTGAGACAGAAAAAATGAATGTGAATTAATATACATTTTCTGAAGTAAAATGTTTTATTAAATTTAAAGTTGCCAGTTTTAGGAGGGATTATGAGGGACAGTTAAGAGGACAGCAAACTTGTAGAAATGCAGACTGTAACCATAAAGGGAAAACTATGTCAGCACTGCCCTTTGCAGACTGTGTCGAGAAAGTATACCGAAATAGTCTTTGAGGTTAGTAATTTCAACACTGCTATAGATATAAGGAACTGGCTCCTGGCACAAAATAATTCAATGCACTTCACACAAGCAAATGCAGAAGCAGTTTCTTTGGTAACTTGGGTATTGGTGAACACTGGTGTACCACCCAAAATGTCATGGTGTGTCACCTTTGACATGTGTGTCATAGGTTCGCCATCACTTGCTATAGTGCATACTTGACATCAGGTCTCTATGCTTAATTTCCCACTCTGAAGAAACTTGAGTATAAAGCTGTTTACTGCAAAATAATGATGTTTTTCCCTTCATTACTCCATTTTGCCTCTGACAACTTTGTTTCCCCTAACTTTGACCTCCTGTCTTGTCTCCACTCTGGGGTCATGAATCTCCTTCCATTTCTGCTTCTCACTCCTCTGGTAAGCCTAACCCAGACATCAGTTACCTTAATCTAACTGTTTTCTCCACTTTAATGATGACTAGTTTCTTCCAGTTGTGCAGATTCTCATATCTTTCTAAAAATCCTCCCCTGGAAAGCTCTACAAGAAAAAGTGGAGAAGGTTCATTACTTGGGGTAATCTAAAGGTTTGAATCATATCTGTTCATTGCAGCACTGGCTACTGTGTGTCTGCTGATGGGCATTTATCATGTGGAAGCTAGTTACTATTTGCTGCAAGTGGCTTATGTTTCTAATTTTCACGGGAGAATAGTATGCTTCCATTGCTTTGAGGCTCTTGAAAAGTTTCTGAAGAAGTTATTTTTCTCTTGCAGCTTCAGCAATCCTGTTGTCACTGGCATCTTTATTTTGCTGTCATTGTTTTGTTGCACAGCCTTGCTAAGGCACTACTTGAACTTGCAACTTTAACAGGTTTGTCTGTCATGACAGATGTTTTGGTGGTGGTTGCCTCAGCCAGGAGAGTTTTGTAATTGTTGGCCTTGTCGTGCAATTCCCCCTATATTTGATTTTCTGTAAGGACAGGGTTTCCTTCAGGGTGAACACAGCATTTGTTCCCAAAGTGTCATCAGAAATGACATACCAACCTCTACATCTGCCTTTTTTTCTAAAGGAGACTAATTCCCTCATTCCTTTGATATTCGCAGTTAGCTTAGGTGCTTAAACCATACAAAAGACTTTAGAAAATAGTGTCAAACTTATTTTCTTTTCTAAGGCAGTGTTTGGTTCCATTATGTCTGTTACATTGTCCAGGTGGCTATTGGAATGTGTTAAATGTGTCTAAAGAGATTTTCATTGCCCTTCAGCCAAAGGCACATTCTACCACATCATTAGCAATGTCTACAGTGTTCTTTAACAATGTCCATGGAACTGCTATATGGTCCACAGGTCCTACTTCTGTTTCTCATTACAAGCTGGCTTTTCCATTCTCTACAGTGTCCTAATGTACTTCCTCCTAGGGATTTTCTAGCTGGTACTCAGTCCTGGCCTGAGTCTTAACAAAAATGACTGGATACGAAAGTTGCATACTTGCCATAGTTTTAGATCAGTGTTCTCATTTCTACATCCCTGCCCTCTGTCCTCCTTCCAAACTCTCACTCTTGGCTACTGTTATCCTGCAATGGACCTTCCTTGAACTTTTATTGTTTATAACCCTGTTTTCTGGTTACACTATTTCATCTCACAGATATTTTCTTTGCTATACTTTAATATATTGGGGGAAAACTTGAGGATCTTGTGGTTTGTGCATTATGGGAGAGGGGGAGGCTTGAGCTAAAGTCTGAGTTTACTAGTCATTGATCTGATAAACCCAGCTGAGATGAAAGAAAATAAGGATCTAGCATTCATGACAAGTACATTCATCTTACCACAACTCCTGAAGAAGCTAAAGAACGAGGTTATTTTGGGTTAAACCTTTTCATGTCTAAGACAACTCTTGGATGTTAACCATGGCTCTGTGGTTTAGATGAATAAAGTCGTATCTATAATCCAGCTGACTTTAGTGATGAGAGTGAAGTGATTAGTCATTCTGGGAAAGAGGTGGTGGGAATTTCTGCATCGTGGAATGCTGTAGTTAGTGGCACATCTACGCAGGGGCTGTAGATTGTCCAGTGAAGGTGTGCGCTGTTACCAAAGTGTTTGCCTCATTTTTTTTTTTTTCCAATTATAATCAGCCTAGCATCTATAGGAAATGCAAATACCAGTTAGCTGCTTTGGCCTTGGAACTAATGCTTGTCTCATTGCCTGGTGCATGAGTGGGCCTGGCTGTCCTAATTGTAGGAAATATGGCAAGTTTTACCAAAGGGAGCTGTTGCAACAGAATTCCTGGTGTATGGGGAATCTCAAGCACATGAGTATCTGTCCAACTTTGAGCTCCATGCTTATGTGACTGACATTTTGCTTCCCTTGAAAGAAAACACTCTTGCATGTTGGATAAAAAGCAGTCTACCTGTACCATGCCCAGTTCTGTGATGTAACTATATGTGCATCATAAAAATTGTAGTCACTTAGTTGGCCTTAAACTTCCTCCTTGAAATTCTATGGAAAGGTTAAGTTGGGAAATGAAAGTTTGTGTTGTGGTTTTCATTATTTTGCTGTTAAAAAGTTGCATGTGAACTTGAAGGTATGGCTCATGTAGGATCAAAGCTTTTTTTTTTTTTATGCTTTAAGTGTTGGATCCTGTAGAAGGATACTGTTATGCTTTTGACTGAGCAGGTAATTTGGCATCTTCAGGGAGGTATAATTGAAGAAGGCACTTTATAAGGACTGCTGTCACATGGAGGGAGAGGTACTCATTTTCATTCATCCTCAGCCTGTGGGTCCAGATCCAATCCTCTGATCCACCTTGGCCGTTGCACTAGCTTGTGGCCTCAAACTGTCACTCCTCCCTACCCATAATGCACCACCCTTAGCATGCTTCTAATCTCATTTGCCGCTCTAGGGTCTAGATATGGTTATGCTCAAAAAATCCAAATCCACCAGAACCACTAGAGCAAGTGACTTAAACCTTAGCACGGATATAAATAGGACATGCTGGAGGGATAGATTTATCACTCAAGAGACTCCCTATGCTGTGGAATAGAATCCCAGTCCATGTGAGGCAGAGCACCTCGCTGGCTCTGTTCAAGAGAAATCTTGACCTGTGGATGGGAGATCATAGGTTTACCCCAGGAATCATCTCTGTGTCACTGCTGGACAGAGGCACAACTAACTAATGGGCACAATATTTTTTTTTTCATATAAGGGGTGGCGTAAGCCACAAAACTCTGGGCTAGGCTTATAATTGCCTTAGGGCAGATAGGTTCATAGGTTTATACTAGGCTATGTTCAGCTTCGCTTTGGGAGATGGGTATGTTTTCTTCTTTTCATTTGTATCTCCTTACAGATTTAATCTTGCCTCCTTTCCTTGTAGCCATTTTTTTTCTTAAACCTTTTATATCTTTAAAGTTTTCTCATAAAATTGTAGATCTAAATAGTTAACTTCATTTATCTGCAACCTGTGGGTATTCGGATCCATATCGGATCCGAGCCGGTAACATTTTATCAAGCATCTGCTCCAAGCTCCTCCCCTTGCCCATAATCCCTCACATCTCCTACCTTCCCCCAGATCTCATTTGCTGCTTCATGCGTACGCATTGTGGTCTCTTTAGCTTCAAGTTGGTTGTAGCAAGTGGAACTTTTGGTTTATATTTAGTGTGTGTAGTTGTTTGTGGTCAACCCTTTCCTCCCCTTCATCATTTTGTCAGTTTGTTAAAAAAAAAAAAAAAAAAAAGTAGTTTAGAAAGTTTGTGTTTTTCCTGAAGTAGTGTAGGTCTAACCAACCCTTGTGTGTGTGCATTGTTGGTTTAGTGTTTGGCTGAGTGGAGTGTGATGATGGCTGACCAGCCAAAACCGACATTTAAAAAATGCACAGAGTGTGGCCACAAGCTTTTACCAGCCGATGGCCACACTCTGTGTTATTTGCCTGGGCGTTCCCCACATTAGTCTGCCATGTAGTGTGTGTGTGTGCAGGGTTCAACCCCAGGGCCTTAAAAGAGAGGAAGGTGAAACTGGTTGCTAAGGGCCTGCTACCAGTTTCTGCATTAGATACGACAACCTCGACATTGGCTCCAGTAGCTGACCAACCCCCCCCCAGGCTGAGACTCAGCCTCCCTCTTAGCCTGCTGAGACTGGGACTAAAACAAAGGATAAGGACAAGAGAGAGAGAGAAGGGCGGAAAGGCACCGCAAACTATCTCCGGAGTGGGAGTCATTTCCCAGTCCACCTTCAAAAATTGTTAGGACCACTTCTCCTCGGCTCCATTCCCCAAGGTTCTCCCCAGAGCCGATGGAGCCTTCGGACCAGAGGCTGCCTTTGAGGTCGTCTCACAGAGACCAGCCATATCTGAGTCTGTCGCCTCCTTGCGGTCGACTCTGAGTCTGTCAGAGCTTGACATGGACAGGATGATGCGGAGATTAATTTGGGAGTCTTGCCAGGCCCCTCTCCAGCTGGAGAGGGGACCTCTATACCCTTCTTCCATCCTATCTCTTTCCCCGATCCGACCTGCAGTTTTAGGGTTTATGTCAGAGCTGGGGGTTCGGTGCCAATGGTTCCTCCAACCCCGATGCCGGCGATTACCTTGAGTTCCTTGGATCAGACTTGTTCAGATCTGAGCAACTCTCGGGGCCGAGAAAGGGGAGCTGGATCCGAGGGAATGGAGATGTCTTCGGCTCCGACTTTGTTGGATAAGAGCGTTCCTTCAGAAACCTGGCTACCTTGGCTCAGCCCCAATCCTCACGACGGACCCAGGGAGAACTTGTTCTTTGTTGGTAGCCAAGGAGGTATTCGCCTACTTCAGCCTTCGACATGGTGGAGAGGGTTCTCTCCCAGGGATTGAGACCCTAGCCCATTGCCTCGGACTCCACCCAGGCTGCCATGGATTTGGTCACGACTCCCATCAGCTTGTCCCAGGGCCAGACCGCGCTAGAGGACCCCCAGCTGGATCCAGTCGTGGAACCCCCCAGTGACTTACGAGCCCTCTTCAGAGAGTCCCACTGAGGAGGCTCCCCCGTAAGCATCCATGTAAGAGGAGGCACATGGACTCCCCCGAATCCCTCACAGAAGATACTGACTTGGATGAAGGTGAAGGTTCCCCCAGGTCACCTCCCGAGGGTATCTCCTTTAGAGACATCATGGAAATCCTCTGCCAGAGGGGAGATTGGTCAGCCCCAAAACCCTCTATGGACGAGTCAGTATTCCTGGAGGCCTTTGGCACGGGCCCATCTACATCCTGGTATCCCCTCCTGCAGAACCATTAGTGGATCTTACTATGCGGGCATGGAAGGAGCCTGACACCATACAGCCAATACCCAAATGCCCAGACAGGATCCTTTTCTCTTTCCACAGACAGGCCTGGTACAAGGAATCCCCTATGGATGCTATGGTGGTGGCAGCTGCCACCAAGAGCGAACTGGCTCAGGAAAGTTCTTCGGTCCACCCTCTGGACAAGGAGTCTAGGGTGGTGGTTTGCTTTGGGAAGCGAGTCTATTCTTCAGCAACGTTTTCCGTATGAGCGTTGAATTATTTGGCACACGTCATTCGACTCCAGCGAGGCCTAGTCACGGAATTCACTATGTCACCCCCAGAATCTTTGTCACCAGAGGACAAGCGACTGTTCTCGGTGAAAATGTCGACTCTGGTGACTCTGTGAAATCCATTTTGAACATGTCCATGCATCTTCTTTCCCATGCCATGGAAGGAGCGGCTAGGATGGCTGCGACCAGCGTATCTATGAGGTGGCACGCTTGGCTCAGACTGTCAATTCGTGGACCCCTTCAAGGAGTCATTCACAAATGCTCCCTTTGACATGTCCTCCCTGTTTGGGAAGACAGTTCGTGACACCCTGGTCCAAAGCGAGAAGGATGGGAAGACTCTGTCTGCTATTGGAGTCCACTTCTCTAGCCCTCCAAGATCCATTTCTAGGAATCGGAGAGGGCAGAAGATGATGTGGTTCCGAAAATCTCAGTTTTTCTCAGGACAACTCGTCCTCTAGAGGCAGAGAGGGGCAAGACAGATGCCGCCCCAGAGGCAGAGGGGGCCCAAGGAACTTTGGGTCTAGGAATACCTTCTCGGACATACCCGCGCAGCAACCCTGAAGGGTTGCCCGACTGTCCTACTCTGGAGACAGTTGGGGGAAGATTGTCATTGCACCTAACGGCTTGGGAGTCGATTACGACAGACCCTTGGGTGCTGCAAATAATATCCAGAGAATACTCCAGCCCGTTTGTTGCCCCACCCATCCAATCAAAACACCTCCCAAATGTTCCACCCCCTCAAAGGGAGGCCACAGCGCACAAAATTTCAAAGCTGCTTTACAATCGGGCCATCAAACTGGTCCCCCCAGGTCAGTCTGGATTAGGTGTTTACTCCTGGTTCTTTTTAGTGCCAAAAAAGATGGGGGATCTCGGACGCATACTGGACCTGTCAACCCTAAACCTGTCTGTAGCCAGGCAGAAATTCCAGATGGTCACTTTGCGGACCACTCTACCTTACCTCCGAGAATGCGACTGGATGTGCTTGATAGACCTCCAAGACGCTTACTACCGCATCAAAATTTGCAGAAGCTCCAGGAGATCCATTCGCTTCCAATCATTTCCAGTTCAGAGCCCAACCCTTTGGTCTCACCATAGCCCACAGGGTGTTTACCAAGGTTATGGCAGTCGTAGCGGCTCATCTGAGACTTCAGGGAATTCAAGTGTTTCCTTACCTAGACGATTGGCTCCTCGGTGCTGCCACCAAGCGTCTACTTTGCATGGCCAGAGACACCTTCCTGCATCTTTCAGTCAATCTAGGGATTGCCATCAACATCTCCAAGTCCCGCTTGACCCAGACACAGACCTTGGAATTCATAGGGGCATGGTTGGACACTACTATTTCAAGTTTTTCTCACTCGGGACAGGGTCCAGAACCTATGGGCCCATGTGTCGTTAATCCTCTGCCCCAGGACGCCAACAGCGAGCGACGTTCTCCTAGCCCTAGACTCCATGGCCGTAGCAATTTAAATTTTTCCTTGTGCGTGGCTTCACATGAGGGTGCTTCAGTGGACCCTGGCAGTTCAATGGTTTTGGTTAGACCTCCCCATGGACTACCCTATACTAATCAGTAGAGCCTGCAAGATTTCTCTTCTTTGGTGGCTCCAACTGCCGGAAATCTTGGCAGGTCGTCTCTTCTTAACTCCAGCCCAAGCCACACACTGACCACGGATGCCTCCCAGCTCGGGTGAGGGGGCACTTTTTGGGGAGGACGGTCCAAGGCACGTGGTCCCAGACCGAGACCAGATTGCATATCATTGTTCTGCAGTTGAAGGCAGTGCTTTTAGCATTGCAAGCCTTTCATGCTGTTCTTCCCCTGGGACAATTGCAGTTCAGTCAGATATGTCTATTGTCTGGTACATCAACAAACAAGGAGGGACCAGATCTTACCCTCTCTGCCGCGAGGCCATGAGAGTGTGGGAGTGGATGATCTCCACCAGTCGGTTTCTGATTGCAAAGCACATCCTGGGATATTCCAACATTTTAGCGGACAGAGTCCGGCTATTCTCATGCCATACGAGTGGTCTCTGAAACAGTCAGTAGTAGAGATCTTCCTCGCTTGGGGTCACCCTTGCTGTGATCTCTTCGCATCTCCTTCCAACATGAGGTGCGGCGAGTTCTTTGTCTCCTCACCATGAGACTCTTCCCAGAGATGATCTCATCCATGCTTGTCCTCCCAGGTTACTGTATGCCTATCCCTCGCTACCTCTCATTCTGAAGTTTCTTCAGAAAGCTTACCGACTGGGGTGCAGAGTGATCCTCATTGCCCCGTTCTGGCCTCATCAGGTGTGGTTTCCCTTCCTCTCATCTCATGCTCTAACTCCTCCATGGATTCTGGATCCCTGGCCAGATCTCATCTGTCATCCCTTCGGCATCAGTTCGCCCGATCTGGACAGCCTCAAGCTGACTGCTTGGTTGCTCCAGTTCCCTTGATCGCTAGGACTCCCGGCCTATCATCTTCAGTAAAGAGTATTTTGGTGGCATCCCACAAAGCTTCCACTAGGAAAGCAAATGGAAACGCTTCTCTGTTTGGGCTTCTCCGAGAAACCTAGATCCATTTACAACCCCGGTTCCTGCAGTGTTGGAGTTTTTGTCCTGTATTTTCCAACAAGGGGCTAGTTCCTCTGCAGTGAAAATACAACTGGCAGCCATATCTAATTTTCATGTTGGTGAAAATCTAAATGCTCTGGCCTCTTTGAGATTGTGCAAGGCCTTTCTAAAAGGTACTTCTTTTGCATTCCCCGGTTAAGGATTCCATCCCTCCTTGGAACCTTACCCTATTTCTATAGGCATTGGTGGCACCCCCATTTGAACCAGCAGCGTCAGTAGATTTGAAATTCCCATCCTAGAAGACAGCTTTTCTAGTGGCCATTACCTCGACTAGAAGGGTTTCTGAGATCCAGGCTTTGTCTGCCATGCCCCCTTACTTGATCTTTCATAAAGACAGGATTTTGCTTCATACAAACCCTTCTTTCCTACTGAAAGTTGCTTCTGAATCTAATATTAACCAGATGATTAATCTGCCTGTGTTCTTTCCAAATTTCCAGAACAAGGGTGAATATAAGCTGCATTTTCTAGATGTTAATAGACAGCTTTGTTTCTATTTTACACAGGACTAAACAATTCCGTAAGTCTGACCAATTTTTCGTGTCTTTTTCCAGACCCTTTTTGAGCAAGGCCATTTCCAAGGTCTCCTTAGCTAGATGGATTACACAATGTATACTGCAAGTCTATAGGGATAAAGGTCTATTCCCACATGGTCCTATTAAAGCTCATTCTACCAGATCTATGGCAGCTTCTGCTGCTTTTTGGTCTAGAGTTTCGCTGGATGATATCTGTGCAGCAGTGACCTGGGCAAGGTCACATACATTTATTTCTCATAAGTTGGATTTGATCTCTAGAGGGAGAGCATCCTTTGGCTCTGCGGTGCTCAGGAATATCCTTCCATGAGGGCCTCCCAGGAGTTTTGGTAGCTGGGGACTCTGTCCCACAGGTTGCAGATAAATGAAGTTCACTACTTCAGATAAAGAAGTTATGTACTCACCATAACGTTCTATCTGAGTACTTCATTTCCTGCAACCATCCCTCCCTACTTCCCAAGAACCTGTTCTGGGTTAGTGTTATTGAATTGCTAATAGTTTGATTAGTGGCAAACTCAATCTGAGGGAAGGTAGGAGATGTGAGGGATTATGGGTAAGGGGAGGAGCTTAGAGCAGATGCTTGATAAAATGTTGCCGGCTCGGATCCGATATGGATCCGAATACCCACAGGTTGCAGAAAATGAAGTATGACTACTCAGATGGAACGTTATGGTGAGTACATAACTTCTTTTTTCTGACAAATCATCAAGTAATTGGAAAACTGAGTGTTGAAGTAAAAAACAGGCAGACTTTTACATTTCAGACAAGCTATGTTTTCCTACTGGTGAACTCTTCAGTGTGACTGCTTTTCTGTGCACTCTACTCTGCAGAAACAAGATCATCTTAAAAAAAAAAAAGAGCAAAGGTTTATCAGAGTATGAAGTCCTTTGGGGCTTTAACCCCCCCAAATATTAACTGGGACCCTTCAAAATCTCCAAAGTCTTCATTGTCATGACCACAGACAGTGTGTGCATTTAACTGTGGAGTGGTCTGATCTGAGGTCTGTTGCAGTTTGAACTGCTTGGATCATGCTTTGCTGCTTGACAGAAGTTTGCCGGTTGTCTGTTCTCTTGAAAATTATGTGCTAGATGGATCAGAACATCCGCATTTTTAGTTAATGCTTTTGATTCATTTCTTATAATGTACTTCTGGTGCTTGCTAATCTTTTAGCACTGAAGTCAAGAAGTGGTGGCAGACTTTTGGTTTGCTGACTTCTTGTCCTCCAGAGGTTTTCATGCTAGTGTACAGCCTGTTCTGCTCTCTGCTTTCTGCAAAGATAAAAAATAAGTATTTTAAGAACTGTAATTGGGTGTTCTTGGTGTCTGACTATCTCTGGTATGCTAACATTCCTCACTACTGTCTAGATTTCACAGAATGTCCAGATTTTTGCTTCATATGTTTGGTCTGTTCCTCGTGAAGTTTGTGGTTTTCTGGTGAGTCACTGGGTGATTTGAGGACTCAGATTACTGAATCATGACATTTGAGTTTCAAATTTCAAATCCATCAGAAAAATATAGATTCAAATCCTGTTATCTAGCAATGTATGCTGTGCATGACATACTTTTCATCTGACTGGCTCTCAACTGTACAGTATTCGCACATTGTCCAGCTTTTTGCTTTATATTCTTCAGAAGATTTATGGTAATACAATATCTGTTAATCAGTCATCTTTCCAAGTTAGAGTGAGAGAGGTAATGATGCTTCTTAGACTACCAAAAAAGAGACATCATTCCACCTTGGGATGACATCACCCTTAGAACCTGCTGCTTCCACGCCCCTCAAATATGTATCTTGGAGGACCACCTTTTTGCTGGCTTTTACCTCTGGCAGTAGATTTTAGAATTGCAGACCGTAATCTGCAAACAGCCAGTTTTGAATTTTTCACAAGGCCAGAATCCTACTATTAACTAGCCATGCCTTCATTTTCTAAAGTAGCAACAAAACCATCTATAAACCAGGCCATTTGCCTCACCATCTTTTTTTTTTTTTTTTTCAAATTAATTTTCCATTCCTTGGATGTGCACAGGCAGCAGAGATTTTACCTAGAAATGACTAAGCAGATAAGAAAGTCAAACCTGTACTTAGCTGCACCGCACATACTCTCATAGCTGTGAATGGGTGAATGCCATCTTCTGATTGTGTTCACTTCTTCCTAGAGTAAATCAGGAGCTGCAACATTTCTAGGAGCGAGAGAGAGAGAGAGCACATGGCTAATCAGAATTAGCTATTCCCTTGAATTGGTGCAAAAGCCCCTTGAGAAGAAAACTCTAGTGGTAGAGTGGTGTATACAGCTAGGAAGGTTACTTTGATGGTGTATAAAATTAGGAAGGTTATTTTGATGCAGGTGCCTTCTTGAGATAAGGCTTCTTTATCACAGTAAGCTTTTCCGAATTCTCCTATTAGTTATTAAAAATTTAATGAAAAACTTAACGGGGAAACAGAATTGCACACTGAGGTATCCTAGTTTATTCCATACAGAAGTGCATTTCTTTGCTCTTATTTTATCTTTATAACTTGAAACTATAATGGTATGAAATAATTTTTCATTTTTGAGATCTGTATATAGTCCTTTGCAATTAATACTGAGAAGGATGCTCCTTTGGCTTTTAGCCCTCTTGACAGTGGAAAAAAAACATTTAACTGTTTATTTTGTTACACAGTCTTGGGCAGCCGCAGTGGTGCAGCGGTTAGCATTGCCGCCTCACACCAAGAGGTTCTCTGGTTCGATCATTGGTTGGGGTGCCTTCTGTGTGGAGTCTGCATGTCCTCCCTGTGGTCACATGGGTATCCTCTGGGTGCTCTGTTTTCCTCCCATATCACAAAGACATGCTGTAGGTGGATTGGATACTCTAAATTGGCCCTAGGCGTGAGTGCTTGTGTGTGTGCCTTCTGTGGAAGGTTGGGCACCGAGCTGGCAACTCGACATCGTAAAACATCACTGCCAATCATGAGTGGACAGGTGATCCACTGTGGTGACCTCTAACCGGGAAAAGCCGAAAGAAGAAGAGAGGTAATGGTGTCAGATCCGAGGACAGTGTTATCCACTCCCTCTTTGGATGTGAGGCAGGGTTTGTTGTGTGGGATCCATGTCTGATATGTTGGTTTGTTGCTTTTGGTTGGATCTTAGATTTTCATATCCAGAGTAATACATATAGGTGGTTCTGGTATATTTTTCTACTGTATAGCACTTAAAATGTGTTTTAGGATGTAAAGTGCCAGCATCTAAGATATCCGGTATTTGTTACATATCAGCAAATAAAACAAGTACCACAGCTGCAGTGATTGGTTCTCTTGGATATTTCTAATCTAAACTGATGGTCTGGTTTCTCCTATTCACTTTTTTGTTTTTAATCCTATCTTTATTTCTTTTTTTCATTAGGAATATCTTTGGAAGTGAATGATGAAGGCTGCATTATGGAGTAGACAAGATATAAATTCTTAACCTTCTTTTCATTCTTGAATTTTTGATGGTCAGTTTTAAAACCTGAATTTTTCTAAGATCTTGTATCCTAAGACATATTCTGCTTTGGCTTTAGGTTTTTTCATCGAGGTCTCAAACTTCTGATATTTAACTTCAAAAAAAAAAAAAAAAAAACTAAGCTTTCATAATCTGACTACCTCTTTGGATCCGACAAGGGCAAAACTATCTGAACAGACTATCTGATCTGTACAATCCATCTATGTGTGTACCTTCTATTTTGATAAACTTGTGTAACGCACAGTGTTCACCATTGGCCAGTCCACCCCTCCTCCCCCTAAGGTACCATTCCCTTTTCTAGAAAGACAGGTTCTTGTCAATATCTCCACTTATTTCTTCAGAAACATCACAGAAGATGACTTGGAGAAAGTAGTGAGGAAGGCTCTTTTAGTGCAGAGCTAATTTTTCAATCTGCATTCCATAGCTATCTCTTGTGTAGGATTCTGGGATTGTTTCTAAATTCTCACAATTTGGTGACATTTATTTTCACTAGGTAACATTTGCTGATAATCCTACTATCCAGATCCCACTGCACTCTGCAAATTAAATTTCATACTGTTCACCTAGAATCTTCCTCTGTGAACCTACACTTAGAAGTGACAAAAAAAATGGGGGAGGATAGAACTCATGTTTAGTACAATCCCTTCTGTCCTTCCTCAGATGGTACATGAGTTTATAAACAAGAGATATTACATGTTCCGTTTACTAGTGATGCAGTGGTTAGCATTTTTGCCTCAGCTACAGGCTCTCTGGTTCAGTTCTTGGCTGGGGTGCCTTCTGTGTGGAGTCTGCATGTCTTCCATTGTTTGTGTGGGTTTTCTCTGGATGCTTCAGGTTTCCTCCCACATATCAAAGATGTGTCTGGAATGTTTCTCCCCAGGCGTTCTAAGAAAATGGGCTCTGTCCCAGTAACGTTCTGGTAAACAAATGCTAATAATCAAAAATATATATAACGTTAGGAAGTTTGTCCAACCAGTCTTTCCTTTGAGCAGAACAGGTTGTCAAACATATCATAAATATGATCCTAGCCAGATAGTTTAACAGATTGCATTTCATTTATCTGTAACAAAGTACTTTCTCCCTTACCAAAACCAAGTAAGGACCATTCAGTCAGATCTGAGACCTTTGAAAAATTTTCCAGTCTAGATTCTGTATAGATGATATATGTCCAGCTACATCTTAGTGAAATCCTCATACCTTTAACATTCAGTACAGTTAGATCAGAAGCCCAGGTTTAGTATAGTCCTTGGCTCTATTTTATCCAGAAATATCAGTGTTTTGACTCCACCTAAAGGTTCAGATAGCTAGGGAATATGATGCACAGGTTGAGTATGAATGAAAATTGACATCAGATAAAGAAGTAATGTATTTACCATAATGTTCCATCTGTGTTGTCCAGTTTTATTCATCTTCAAATCCCCACCCATCACACCCCTTCCTTTCTAATTTCTGACTTCTGGAGAAGCAAGAGACTTCAACACACTGATGTCTGTTTTGTTGTTTCCAAATATGGCTTCTTCCATATTTTCTTATTTGATTCATGGAGAAATGAGATTCTCTTCTCTAAGTTCTAATTATGTCATATGTTTTTACTTCATTAATTGTTATTCCTTTATGGTTTTCCTGTCAAGCTGCAAACAAGATCTGAGGGATGCTAAGGGTGGTGCGTTATGGGTAGGGAGGAGCTTAGTTGAAGATCGGATCCAGACTCACAGGTTGAGAATTAATGAAAATGGACAACATAGATGGAATGTTGGTGGTAAGTACATAACTTTTTCATAGGCCTGACCATGCCTCAGATGGTGAGATGAATACCTCTTTAAATTGAACACCTATTTCTTCTACTAGGTTTGGAACTGGAGGTAGATGTTCATGCAATAAGTAGCTTGCCCTCCCCTTGTCATGTGTCTGACCTTTGTCCAGAGTCAGATGTGTTTGGAGGGTGTAACCCCTTTTGCACTTTGCCTGAGTCTGACCATTAGAGCATTGTTAATTGGCTAAACAGAAGTGGAAAAATGTATGGGAAGTTCTTTACTCTGTCCCCAAAGGTCCTGTTTCCCAAGGCTGTTGGAGCTGGAATTTTGTACTTGGCCCACTGTGTGTTGCAGGAGTGCTTTTCCTACCCATGTTGTGTCTGCTACAGCTGGATGATTCTTTGCAAGAAAACATGGTTTGTACTATGATGTGATGTAACCTCCACAAGGTTCTTGGAAGTTTTGTTCATTTCACAATGGCTTTAATTTGTAGACAGTTAACACAAATACATTGACTTGAGACTTAGAGGAGCTGAAATCCATTAGGGCCCTTCTGTTCCTTGGCCCTACCCCTCCAGAAACCTGTCACGGTCTAATAGATCTTTTAAGCAACCAATCTATAGACACCACTGCTAGCTGCATATGGTGTGCTAAGCAGCTTCCTGGACAATACTCCAGTCAGTGATAGAGATTCTGTTATAAAGGTCTGTAAGCCACTTCAGCTGTATAAGCTGTTAGATACACATGGCTAAGAAAAATACAAATTACAAACAAAAAATTACAGTATGAGAGTTAGAAAATGCAAGATGATAACAGTTGCAGTAAATAAGCAAATTAGTACAATGTATGAACAAATTATTTACAAACAAATTAATATTTTTGCAAATTATGCTAATTTTTATAGTTTATTATTAGGCATTATAAGGCTAAAGGAGGCTATTAGCAGATGTATTGGCTATAGAGAGAAGTGTAGTTAAGGAAGTTATGTATGATGGGAGCAAGAGCATTCCCGTTGTGAGTGAAATAAAGTTTTGAAGGTAGAGAGACTGGTGTGGATGAGAGGTGGGAGAATTCCAGTGGCATGCTAGACAGAAGGATACAAGATGTTTGCCTTGATGGCGGGCAGGTTTATGTAGTTCTATTAGATTTTGGAAGTTGGATTGTAAACATCTGTTAGGTAGATGAATTTGGAAGGTAGAGGAAAAGGGAGGGGCAAAGAGAGGGGCTGAAAATAAATTTGTGTACTTGGATAAGTTGAATATAGGTAAGGTAATTGGGCATCTCAAGCCAGTTCTTTTGGCACAGGGAAATGCAGTGATGGGTATTGGATCTGTGGCCTGTTGCAAATTTTTGAAATTTTATAGTAACAGGTGGAGAGTTTTGACTTGAGGCAGGATTGAAGATTAGTAAGGATAGAGGCACCATACATTAGGGAAGGGATAAGGTAGGTGTTGGCGAGAATGAGTCTGGTGGAGAGAGAGAGAGAGAGAGGTGAAATGGTTATGGTGGTAAAGCATGCCAAGTTTCTTATGAGTTTTATTTATTTATTTGTAGATGGCTATCAAATTTTAGCTGATCCTCAATGAGGATTCCTAATAGTTTAGCAGTGGAGACTATTTCAAGAGGTGTATTATTTTTGCTGGTGAAAGAGAATGAGTTTTTATCTAGGGTGGTGGTTTTAGAAAGGGGAAATATCATTAGTTTAGTCTTGGTTGCATTTAGTGCTAGATTGTTGTCTAACATCCATTGTTCAGTAGAAGAGAAGGCATCTTGGGCTAATTTTGTTAATGAAAAAATGGAGGTGGCAGAGCAGATTATTGTGGAGTCGTCGGTGTATTGGATGAGGTTGGCATTAGGGATGGCATGATAGAAGTCGTTAATGAAAGTATTGAATAGAAGGGGACCTAGAATTGAGCCCTGGGGCACACCTGTGGGGAGTATGTAGGAATGGAGAAGTAGCTTTTTTACACTTAACTGCTTGTTGCCTATTTGATAGATAACTAGTGAACCAGTTGATAGAGGAGTGGGATAGTTTAGTAAGGAGAAGGTTGTGAGAGAGCGCCGAAGACCTTAGAGAGGTCTAACAGGAGGGTGGATACAATATGACGGGAGTCATGTGCCTTGTTTACAGCTTCTAGGAAGGGGAGGAGAGCTGTGGTTGTGCTATGGCCGGGTCGGAATCCATACTGGGTGGGGGTGAGAGGGTCATTATTTATAAGATAGGGTAGAAGTTGTAGGTGGATGCATTTTTCGAGAAGTTTAGAAATACGGGATAAGATAGCGATGGGATGGAAATTGGGGATATCGTTGTTGCTCCCTTTATGGAGTGGAATAACAAAGGCCTTTTTCCAGAGCTGGGGAACATGGCATTCTGAAATTGATCGATTTATTAGGTCCGGATAGGGAAGGCAATGGCTTCTGCTGATATCTTTAGGAAGTAGGAGGGTATCTCATCAAGGGCATTAAAACATAGTTTCAAGTTTAGAATTTTTTTTATGGTAGAGATATGGATAGGGTTCATGGAGAAGGGAGGAAGTTGGGAGCTGGAGTTACTGGAGGAGAAGGGGATATGTGAAGGTAGATATGAGGAGGCAGGATTATTAATGAAGGATGATTTAGTTTGGCTATGGAGTCGATTAAGAATGAGTTGAATTGAATAGCTAAATCCAGATCTGAGGCATTTGGGTTGGGGTAGGAGTTTTCTTTTTTACCTGGATTAAGGAGAGAGGAGATTCCATCCCAGAATTTTTTAGGGTTGTTATGACTGGTTTGTAGGGTGGAAAAATAGGCTTTGCAGTCTTGAAGTTTTTTTTTCACTTTGTTGTGAAGTGTTTTGTATTCATTAAGGGTAGTGGTAGTTTTAGTTTTATGGTAGTGTTTCCAAACTTTGTCATAGAGTCGCATGGTGGCTAAGGTATTCTTAGTTAACCAAGGGACAGAGTTACTTTTTATGCATTTTGCTTTCCAGGGGGCAGAGGAGTCTAGCAAGTTTAAGAAGGTTGTATTAAAGTAAGTAACAGCATTTTTTAAGGATAGGGTTTTTAGTGGGTTCCAGTTTATTCTTTAGTGTATCTGAGAATGCATTGGGGTTAAAGTGTTTTAGGTATTGAGTAGAGGTGTAGGTGTGGGATAGTTGTAGGGAGGAGGGAAGGTGGTGAGCGAAAGTAGGAAGGTGGTCACCTAGCGGGTCTGGAAGGGTTCCACTATCAGAGATGTAGTAGGGATGGAAAACTAGATTCTAGTCTAATGTACTACCAGAAAGGAAGTCTTTGGAAGGTCTGGTTGTGGAGTTAATAAGTTGAGTGAAGTTGTAAAGATTTATATTTAGGGAGTTGGAGTTTGAGTTGTGTCCCAGTTAATGTTAGCATCACCCAGGATTATAGTTTCCTTAGTGATATTTGTAGAGAGCCAGGAGAGAATGTCTTCCAGGATTGGGACATTGTCTCCAGGAGGGATGTAAAGGGTTACAATGCAGATGTTTGTTTTTTACCTGAAGAAGGGCTGGAATTAATTCTGCATTACCAAATTTTGTAGTAGGTTTGGAGTAGGGGGTAACTAAGAGTGATGAGGAGTAATGGTCAGCGACATCTCCCCCTTTTTTTGTATGTGTTCTATCTTTTCTGATAATACAATAGTTGGGTGGCATCGATTCTGAGTCTTTTATATGAGGTTTAAGCCAAGTTTCGGAGATGGACAGAATATCAAGTTGATTGTGGAGAAGCCAGGTGTGGAGGTTAAAGATTTTGTTGCATATACTCCGAGCATTTAGGGCTGTGAAATGGGGGGGGGGGGATCTACCAGCTGAGTGGGGAGGATGAGATGGAGAGGTAGAGTTGTGTGAGGGCAAGGGGCTGAGGTTTGGGTGCATGTCCCCAGAGACAAGGATAGAGATAAAATGATGAATGTGGGAGAAGAGGTATTTAAGTTAATGAATATCATCCTGTTATTTTAGCTAGCTTGCTTTGAAAAGAGCTTAGATGTATAAAGTTTTCAGTTAGCATAAATTGGGGTCATGCAGTGAATAAAATGTGACGTAGCTTCCACTACCTATTTAGTCAGAGGAGTTGCAGCTCTAGAAAAACACTTCTGTATGTCGGATTTATCAAATTAGTACAAGCTACAGTGGGGAAATCTTATCAGTTTAGTAGGCCTAATGACAGCCATTGTTAAAGAAGTTCTGATTTCATTCAACAGTTACTGAAGTCCTCTGTTCACTTACACTATGTTGTTGTGTTGTTGCAATTATAATGTCAGGTGAGATCTTACTGCCATTTTAGAGGCTTTAATTATCAAACTCCTATTTTTAAAAGATAATTGCTCCTCAAAAAAAAAAAAAAACTGAAAAATAAAATGTTCATTTCATCACATCTTGATGTTCCCTTCATTTTAATACCATTTTGGGACTTCTGCATTTTTAGTTATTTTTGAGTATTGTACCACAATCTGTCCCCTTGGGTTCCAGCACTCTGGTGTGATTTTAACTTTTTAGTATATCTCTTGATATCTAATAAAATGTGATTTTGTAAAATTATATCATGCAGATGGCTTATCTGCAAGGCATTTGGCTCTGCAATAACTTTAATGATATTTCAGACACTACTTGCTTTATTTTACTTAGAATTAAATACCATTGATTACTCCTGTTTGCCTTTTAGCTCATCTCCCAGCACAGGTTTTCTGACTGCATTTCACTCTTTATTTTTAGTGTCTAATTTAGCTTGTGTTAAGCTTCACTTGTAATCCTTCATCTCATCTCCCTCCCCTATACTCTCCCCTTTCCTTCCTGTCAGTGTTAGAAAGGTAGTTTGAACTCTGCTGCTGTGATTGATAGCTCATAGCAGGGGACCAGTTTTATGTACTATTGCCTTGTTAACTAACAGTAGTACTGCAAGGACATTAAATTTTGTTGCACCATGTTTGGCTACATATACTCAACTTTGTTTTTTTTATCCATATTCCTTTCTAGTTTGCAACACAGTGTTTGACATACCTTTAAGCTAGTTTGCTGAAGAATTTTTGACAAAGCCCAGTATCCAGAGTAATGATGTGACAAAGGCCCACAATCAGGAACAAGTTTTAAATATTGCAGATGTAAAGGAGTAACTCACTTCAGAAAATGCACAGGTTATGCATAACTTTGCATTTTATACTATAATGTATTTTGCAGTCTGATGTCATTTTCATTGATTTTTAACTGTTGGCATTTGGATCTGACCCTCAGATCCAGCGCAGCTGCTTTTTTCAGCTTGTGTAACACTGAAGCTCTCAAGCTTCTCTTTTACCCACAATGCCCCAGTCACCAGTGAGCAGATCTCCAAGAGACCAGCTAGGATCCTGACACTACTGAAGAACAGGGAGTTCTGTAGCAATGGAGTACCAGTTGATGGTATGGGTGTAGTGGTAGCCATGAAGAAGGAACACTATTACCTTGCAGTTGGCTACCCTGCAGTCCATTTCAAACTCATCCATGGAGACTCATCCCACATGCAGCTGAGGGTACCTCACAGGTGGCGGGTTCAGGCGTTTCCAGCAGGGGACATGCTTGGATGTACTTCTGTGATTTTGCAGAGCCCTTCAAGTCTTCCTTCATCAGTGCTCTCTCTGATAGAAGTTCTTTCTTTGACCGGAAAGTAAGACACTGTCCAGGTGTGAGCAGAAAGGTAAAACCCTGTCTGCTGTGGGTGTAAGTTTTTTGACCCTCTCAAAGGACCTTTTCTAGGAACCAACGAGGTGAATGAAAAAGTGGTTCAGAAATTCCCAGGGTCTCTTCCAAGAGCCATGCGGAGATGGTTCCCCAGAGGAAGAGGGGAGAATTCTAATGGAAGATGCCATCCATGCAGCAGAGGTGGTCCTCAGAACAAAGGATCTAGAGATACCTTCTCTGACGATCCTACCAGTGCTCCTGAAAGGAGCCCTGATTGTCCATCTCTGGAGGCAGTCAGGGTTCATCTATCCCTGCACAATAGAGCCTGGCTAGAGATTATAAAAGATTCAACGGTGTAGAGGATTGTTTCCAGAGGTTATAAAATACCATTTTCCCTACCACCCCATTTTGATAGTAAACAAAATCCAGAACTTGATTCCTTTTAGGAGTGGAGACCGATTTTTGGATGTCTGCAGTCTGAACAAGTCAGTTCAGTATAGCAAGTTCCATATGGTTACGATTCAGTCCATTCTGCGTTTTCTGCACAAGATTGATGTGCTCAGTAGATCTTCAGGATGTGTACTATCATATCAAAATGAACAAGTGATCCAGGAGAGGTGTGCTTCCAGCTGGGGGCCAGTTGTTTTCCAATTCGGAGCTCTTCCCTTTGGTCTCACCACAGCTGCCATAGTGTTCACCAATGTATGGCAGTAGTAGCAGCAGCTCACTTGAGGCTACAGGGATTCTGGGCGTTTCCATATTTGGACAACTGGCTCATAACTGCTCCAACCAATTGTCACCTGATCAAAGCATGAGATTATGTATTCCAGTTATGTTGTCATCTGGGAAATACCATCAGTCACAAGAAGTCTCAACTTGAACCAACTCAGTTGTTAGAATTCATTGGAGCCTTGTTCATTATGGTATGTAACAGCCTCTCTCCCTCTGTCATGGATTCAAACAATTTGATTCCAGGTCAAAATGATACTTCAAAGTTCTCTTCCAGCTCAACTGATCCTTCAAGCATTGGGTTCAGTGTCTGCTGCATTCATTTTGGTACCATTAGCAAGGTACCACAGCCACATGAGAATCCTTCAGTGGACCATATCGACTCGATCTATTCTTCAACCTTTATCCAGCCAGATCAAGATAACATGGGCTTGCAAGAATTGCCTCCTGTGATGGATTTACTCAAATCAGATGATAAAAGGTTGTCCCTTTGTTTTCTGTCAGTCCAAGGCCATAGTGACATAAATGATTCCCAGATCAGGTGGGGGTATTTCTTGGGAAAGAAGAGTCCAAGGCACATGGTCCCCCAAAGAGGCCAATGCTCATATTCGTGTTCTGGAAAAGAGAGCTGTCCTAGTGTTGCAGGCCTTCCAAGAGACTATCCTGTCCAGGACTGTTGTGATTCAGACTGACAGTATGTCGGTGGTCTGGTACATTAACAAATTGGGGGCAACCAAATCTTACCCCCTGTGTTGAGCATCCATGAGTATGGCAATGGACAATCTCATTCAGCCATTTTATGATACCAACAAGGTCCGTTCTAATGCCTCACAAGTGGTCCCCTCAATATGAAGGTTGTGAAAAGGATGGGGGCAATCACTCTGCAATCTCTTTCAATCTCCATTCAAGTTCAGCAGATTCTTTTCCACTGATCCCACCCACTGTAGGAGTCACCAATTGTCACTCTACTTCAAGTTTGGCCTCCTCAGTCTCCTTTAAGCTTTTCCTCTGTTACCTCTAAATCCCCAAATTTCTTCAGAAAGCACTCAATTTGAAGAGCAAAGTTATCCTTATTGCCCATTATTGGTCTCATCAGATTTGGTTTCCCTTTCTTTACCCTCATCTACTTTGCCCTCCTTGGATTCTCTGTCCAGTTCCAGACCTTCTATCTCACCTGAGAGACATGACACATCTGGACATTCCATGCCTAAAGTTGACCACATGGTTCTCCACTTCCATGGATTGCTAGACAGCCCAGGCTGTCCTCCCCTGCCTGTCACATTCTTTTATTTTCCCACTAGAAAACTTTGCAGAAGTAAATGGAAAAGATTTGTTTTGTTTTTTTTTTGGGTGCAGCAAAAAGACATTGATCTTTTTTTCATCACCATTTCCTAAAGTTGTTACATTTTTAGCTACAATTTTCAGTGAAGTTGCTAGCTCTTCTACTGTAAAATTACAGTTAGCTGCCATTTCCAATTTTCATATAGGAGTAAATACTTATTCAAAAGCTTCTTCAAAACTTTGTAAAGGTTTTCTAAGAGAAACATTTCTTCTTAGACCTCCGTTAAAAGAAACACTCCTCTGTGGGGATTTAAATATTGTTTTACAGTCATTCAGGGTTATTTGTATATTTGATCCACTGGTTGCCAATTTGTTTTGTGATTTATGTTGGACCATCTTTTAGGATGCTGGTGTTTGGCTGAGGGGGATCTGTGACAGTTCCAGCTTACACTTATCTGAGTGTGGTGGATTAGAGGCCTTTGATATCAGCCTTGACTTCTGAGAAGTACATGCCAAACAGAGGCTCAACACAGAGCCCTGGGGTACTCCACTGATGGGTGGTCTCACTGACTCTGACTTCTTGGGTCCTAGCAATCAGAGTTATGTAGGGATTTAGGCTTAGTTCTAAGAGTTTGTCAACAATACCAGAGTTGAGGTATTGTACTGAACTCCTTGCCAGGTCAAGGTAGGTTGTAGTCACTGTTCCACCATGATCCATAGCCTTGGTAACCCTTTTGAAGAAGTCTACCAGGTTGAGTAAGCAAGAAGTTTACTTAACAAAGTCAGTATTAGATTTGTCAGACTGAGGTTGGTCCACCCTTATCAAGAGGGATGACCATTGCAGCCCTCCATTCGCCTAGCTGAGGCTGTAGTTGGAGTGCCTCAAGTGGTTGTACTAAGTCATGCTTTAGGCTATTTAAGAGGCAACTAGGGATATTATTGAGGCCTATTAAAGCACTGCTTTTGGCCTTCGTGAGCCCCATCAGGACCTGCTCCTGTTGATAGTTTTTTTTTTGACTGGGTTATTCCCACTAAGCTAGAAGCCTGTTTTCAGGGGAGACCTGTTGTGGTATTTACACTACTAGGGGAAATTTAGCTAGAGCATCAGAGATATTCCCCTACTGTTTTCGATAGGTGCTATGGGATCTTTTGCATCTACAAGCTGCCACCAACTCAAGCAGACAGGGCCTTGGTTTTAACACCTTATTCAAAGGACTGCACACTGAGGAGTAAAACCAACCCCCCTTAAGCTGCACTGCAGTGTCAGTAAATCTGCATGGTGTAGGGATAGAACCCACAGCTTTCTGCACCAAAGGTAAGTGTGATGCTTGTTGAGCCACTGATGCCAATATGCTAGAAAGGATTTCACAGTAGGAGTGGGGGATGAAGTTAGAGCTAAATTTATTGGCCAGTAGATTCGCTATGTCACCCTGGTCAGTGAAGGTTGTGCGATTTACCACCGTTTCTGCACACTTGAGTGTTGTCTTTAAGGTTTCTGACAAAGCTGAAGAAGACCTTGTGGCCATCCCTTAGCCTGGGAGACTATAATTGGCCTTGCTGGACTTTTAGATCTTACTTTCTTGTTTAGTTGAATCCGGAAGCTCTTGTTTCTGAGGGTTGCTTTGATTTTTTTTTTTTTTTTGGTTCTATACTGTGTTAAGGTAATGATTCTACTGGTGGAGTTTATGGGTGTTACTTCTGTTAGGTATGGCAGCATCATTGCAGCCACTTATATGTTTGTTCAGAGTTGCTGTAGTTAGCTTTGCATAGATAGCTGTATTCTCGGTTTTTGTAGCCATGGATTTTG
Source organism: Protopterus annectens (assembly GCF_019279795.1). Taxonomy (NCBI): domain Eukaryota; kingdom Metazoa; phylum Chordata; order Ceratodontiformes; family Protopteridae; genus Protopterus; species Protopterus annectens. Next base: position 879,474,631 of record NC_056725.1, read on the forward strand.
ACAAATTGTCACTTAATAGTATGTGGTTTGCTTTAGAATAGCTCCTAACATTTGTGGGTTTAGTTGGATTAGCTTTGTGGTCTGACCTCACCAGTGAGGATGTGATGCGGGGGGTGGGTTGCAGTGCTCTCCCATGTTGGGGAGTACATGGTCCAGTATGTTAGTGCACACTGCAGAGGATCAATATGGTCCAGGGTATTTATTGATAAAGTCCAGAAAACCATGCCTGTGAGTGAGAGGCAATGTACATTTCCCAGTTTATAGAATGGAAGTTAGTCTCCCATGAATAGGATATTTGGTTGGATGGTGCAAAGCTGTAGTAGCTCTAAGTAAGAGTTGAGCTTTGTGGGTCGTAGAGGGTGATCAGGATTTGGCCAGGACATGGTAAGGAACCTTTTCTATGGAGACTCGGATGTGGATGAACTCCAGGGCATCATCCTATTTTACCAACCTGGAGTTGTATTTGTTGCTGAAGTAGACTGAGACACCTCCATCTTTAGCCAGTCTGTACTGCTGTTGGTCTATGTGTGTGGAAGGCACTGTATCCTTGCACTGCTGGAGTACTTTCAAGTTTAAACCAAGTATTGTTAACAGCCCAGATGACTACATTCTCCAGACTGAGGAGAGATTGTAGGGTGTAGAGTTTCTTGTTTAGGCTCTTAACATTCAGCAGTAACACCCTAAAGGTTGCTTTGAGCCCCCCCCCCCCAGATTGGGTAGTTTTGTCTTTTTGATATTGCCTAATAGTGTCTCTAAGGGTGGTGGATAAAGTTTTTGCCAATATTGAAAAGCTTGGGGGGGGGGCAGGAGCAGAGCATCCTTGGCAAAGCAATGTGGCCTTTTAACCATGTACTCCCATGCTGATAGATTGCCTAGAATGATGCCAGAAACTAAACCAATTATTAAAACCCATCATTTTCTGTTTATACTTTACCATTATCCCTTGTGAAGTAAGAATGCTGCTTAATACAAGGCATGTACTTCTGTGACACATTCATAGAATTCCATTATGATTGTCTTCATACAGTCCAGTGAGGTGTGGTTCTAGTCATTTACACCCACATGGACTATGATAGAATCATACTGGTACATGTGTTGCATGATATTGTGGATCCTAGCTCTAGAAAGGCAAGCAGTTGTCTTCTTGTCCTGCCTGGTTAGAGGGCATCTGATCCTACAGTAGAATCCCTTGTGACAAGAATACTAGATAAAGTGTTTGCTTGCCTTATGAGCATTGTTCTTGGGAGAGTATTGTGTGTAGGCTTATGTGTGGTGGTAGGTGTTGCTTTAGTGATTGCTGAGGATAGGTGTTGTCATTTGATGGTTTAGGAGGTCTTTGAGGTTTGGAAAGAAATGCTTGGCATAAAAAGGTTTGTATATGGTGAGCCATATCTTTGAAGGATGTAGTGTTGGTGTCCCTGATAACCTTGTTTATAAGTGAGATTTTTGCCTCCTAAGAAGTTATATATGTACTTTTCATATACTATGTTGGCTCTTTTAAGGATTAAAAAGGTTGTTTTTGTACATGAGAATTGCCGCATTCTCTCGAGATGCCTATAGCTACCAAGCTGGCCACAGAGACATTGGAAACACTTGCAAATCCTTGTCATGAACTGCATTAGTATTGGGCTGTTATGGTTTAGGGACTTTTTCACGGGGGTCACCTGAGTGATGTCTAGGTTTAAGGCTAGATGCTGATTAGTGCTTCCTTCTTTCGGCTGCTCCCATTAGGGGTCGCCACAGCAGATCATCTGTTTCCATTTCTTCCTGTCCTCTGCATCTTGCTGTGTCACACCAACCACCTGCATGTCCTCTCTCACCACATCCATAAACCTTATCTTAGGCTTTCCTCTTTTCCTGTTACCTGGCAGCTTCATCCTTAGCATCTTTTTTCCCAATATACTCTGCATCCCTCCTCAGCACATGTCCAAACCAATGTAATCTTGCCTCTCTGGCTTTGTCTCCAAAGTTTCCAACCTGGGCTGACCCTCTAATATACTTATTCCTAATCCTGTCCACCCTTGTCACACCCATTGCAAATCTTGATGTCTTTAACCCTGTCACGTCCAGCTCTGACTCCTGCCTTTTTGTCAGTGCCACTGTCTCCAACACATATAACATAGCTGGTCTCACTACCCTCTTGTAGACCTTACCTTTCACTCTTACCGGTAATCATCTGTCACAAATCACTCCTGACACACTTCTCCACCCTCTCCATCTTGCCTGTACTCTCTTCTTCACCTCTCTTCCCCACTCACCATTACTCTGAACTGTTGATCCCAAGTATTTAAACTCCTCCACCTTCGCCACCTCTACTCCCTGCATCCTCACCATTCATCTGTCCTGCCTGTCATTCACACACACATATTCTGTCTTAGTCCTGCTGACCTTCATTCCTCTTCTCTCTAGAGCATATCTCCACCTCTCCAGGGTCTCCTGCACCTGTTCCCTACTCTCAATACAGATCACAATGTCATCTGCAAACATCATATTCCATGGGGACTCCTGTCTGATCTCGTTTGTCAACCTGTCCATCACCATTGCAAATAAGAAATAGATGAAATAAGAAATAGAACATAGATGCTGATTAGTGCTATGATCTGATATTAGTGTAGTTTTACATGCTAACTAGCCGCCCTAAGCTTAGCTCCACACAAACTCTTTCAGTGTTACAGGTTAAAGTCCTAAGTACTAGCTTTGTAGGTTTGCTACATCTCTGTGCAAACATGTCTAATTTTTAGTAGAAAAAAAGCTGAAAAGAAGCTCCTGTTTCCTGTGGCTAGCAGTGGTTCTTGACTCAAAGACCAGGTAAATCAGATCTGCACAAGATGGATGATCCTGGAACTTCTTAAAGTAAAAGCCGAGCAACAGTAGCTCTCAAGTGCAAATTAACACTAAACAACTAAGTCCCTAAATGGCCCTCTGGCTGATGAAACAGTCTCACTTTAGACCACCCAGTGTATTTTCCAATTTTGGACAGTGTCTCCCTTACTTTTACTAGTAGAGTCGAAGTTCTAGTATTTCTAATGTAAAAAGCACATTCTAGTTAGCCAAAAGTGAAAAGGTATCAAATCAAGTAACTAAACTGCAAGTAGTTGTCACTTTAACTCTCCCAACAAGCTACCTTTCTACTCCCAGAAAACACTGTCTTCCTGTACTTTTCATAGGTGTAGACTAGGCTAACAATCACTGGGCCTTTATAAGCCTAGTCAAGCATCCAGATTGTATCCTGCAAGTTTAGTTTATGTGCCTTAGAGGCTATTTTAGGGGTAAATGTAAGCTAGGGCAAGATTTACAGGGTGTATGCATTACAGAGGTGCTAATCCTGCTTTGTATTCTTGATGTCCCACCTTATGGTCCATGCGTCTCTTGGAAGAGCTCTGCTTCATATGGATGGGAAAGGCTGTTCTAGAGAAAGCGAACTCTGACCAACACATACATGTCTCTCCAGTGTGTTCCGTTTGTTACAAGCAAGTGTTAAGTCTCTAGGTCAAGTAATAATGATGGTACTCATTTTGTGGATGTGCAAAAGGTCCAGAGTAGGATCTAAGTATGCTTTCTATGCCAAGCATAGAATGCTTCTCAACAGTCTGTAGGAAACAAAAGTATAGAGAGAGGACTTTGAGGAGATCCGCATAGGACAAATACATTAGAATGATGACTTTGTGGACTTGGGTACTATGACCTTGCTTATAAGTTGAGCAACATAGAATGATTTCCATACTACCTTTGACATGTTGGTTGAAAGCCAGGTTACTGTCTGCATATGTGCCTGAAATCCAGACTACAGATTCTCCTTCTAGGGATATGATATTGATGAGGTAATATCCTAGGGTAGTTGACTTCCAAAAGGATGCTGTTATGCATCTCTTAGCATTGAGTAGTAAACCATGGATTTGAAATCAAACACTTGTCTGTTAGACCTTCCTGTAGGATGTTAGTGTTTTGGGAGATTTTGTGACTGCTCCTCATTAGTTCTGCAAACTTGTCAGCCAGTGGTCATTGGCATTGGCTTTGAGTTCTTAGAAGTAGATACCAAAAAGAAGGGGACCCAGCACAGAGCCATTAGGGACCCTGCAAGTTACTTGCCTGTTTGTGGAGGTGGTCTCCCCTATTCTAACTTGGATGTTATCTGAGAGCCAGCTTCCTATCCAGTGTGTCTATAATCATGAGTTTGTGTTCAGTGCCTCTGTACCCTGTCTTGTATTTTTCTAAGTGTTTCTCTTGCTAGTTACACATATGTTATATTTAATCACAGTCTGCTTTTATTACTTTTCTTGTACAGTATGTGTAAATTAGTTTATCTTTAACAATTGTAGTTTTAACTTTATTTTGTTGTATTTTGAGCTTTTCTCCCTGGGGCTCTGAAAAGGAGTTTTGTTGCTCAGACTGTCCCAGTTAACAAATCACACAGACTGGTTATTGTGTTGTATTACAAGAAGTCACTTTAGTGATGCTCAGAGTTGACTTAGAGTAGCAACTCCCTCAGAGGTCCAGTTACACTAGTGCAGATCTCAGCACCACATAATGGCAGCAAAGTTTGTTCACACTAGTACCAGTAAACATCCGTGCCACATCCTGGCAGCCACTCTAGCAGGGGTCCATTTGTTTCACTATGAAATCCGTTCTCCGCATTATAGTTCTGTTGCCTATCAACCCACTGTTGAGAGGAGATGAGATATAACTTCTTAACCTTAAGTAAGGAAAGAAGGTCAAAGGCTCCTTGACAGAGTTTCCAGAAAAGGCTGCTCTATTTTTTTTGATATTTCATGTCCCTGTTGTGTCTAAATGCTGTAGCACTTCACTTGTCCATTATTAAATTAACTAACCTCTGTTATCCTTCCTTGATATATAATACCACTCGCTGTTTGTACAGCACAATACCCAAAGCTTTATCTAACTTTTCAGGCACACACTTAATATTTCTGATTCCTACTTACTGTAAAAGTAGGACCATTAGCAATCATTTTGTTTAATTATATTTTGAAATGTGTTAAGGATCCAAAGTGCTGGCAGGTTCTGTGACAGAGTTTGTAGTGCTTTAGTCTTTTAAAAAAAATAACCCTTAAAACTCTGAAGCAAAGATATCAACTTGGGGCACTCTGAAGACCAGGATGTAAGAATAGGTGAAAATACTATTTTTCTGGGGATTTTAAATACCCAAATATTGGTTGAGGAAATTACTTTGCATCAAATATGCCTGAATATTAATAGACTATGCTGATTGAAACAGTTTAGAACAAAGAACTAGGGCTGGTGATATCCTGCATATTATGCTGACAAATCTAGGATTTTCTGCTGCCTTTACATGGTTGTGCTTTACACCCACAATTATTAATTATCACAAATTATACAATGACCCCCCCCCATTAATATTCCAAAATGTGCACACTGATTGGTCAGCATGCCCATTGTAAATCAGACTTATACTAATGGAAAAAGGTCCAGTCACCCAGACTTTTTCCATTAGTATGTCTTTTTTTTTTTTTTTTTTTTTTAAGACAGCAACTGAGAACAGAATAGTTCCATTGCTTTTTTTTTTTTTTTAAGCTATCTCAGTATGTTAAACTCTTAACATAGGGAGACACCTTTTAAAAAGCAACGGCGATCTTCCTTTCTCTGTTGCTTCCACACACAGCTCTGGTGTACTGCATAAGAATACACATGCGCAGTACATCAGAACTGCCGCAGAATACCGGACAGCTGCGGAAGGGCAGCACGGAGGCATTATACAATGCCATTATTTAAGAAAAATAAGTTTTTCTTTCTTAAATAATGTCATTGTATAATAGCAATAACCCACTTCTTGGTGTGAGTAATGCTGAATTTACCCACGGTTGTTTTTGGCTGCTCAGGCTTCTCCCTCGTGAACAAATCACACCAACCGTGGGTAAATCCAGCATTACCCACACCCAGGCATGGGTTATTGCTTAGTCATAGAATGAGTAAAACCAAAATCATTCATAAACAGAGCAGCTTCCTAGACTTTATAAATGGAAACTGATACAATAAACAGCATACTAATGAAACTAGATTGGGATATTTTCCCCAGTTACCTAAATAAGCCTGATTTTTTTCAGTGATGATATTAGCTATTCCATCAATATACATACTGGTAGTCACCACTGTAGAGGTAAATTCAGAACTCCTATCTGATGGAGGTTTGCACTTATGAAAATTACCATAAAGTACAGAAATCTAAAGATCTCCTAGCTCTAGGTTTGACCTCATCTTTGTTTCAATGTTGAAAACACCAGTACATTTTGTTTCATCTTAAATATGACAAGGTTTATGTTGAAATGTTATCAATAAATGAGGAAGTTACCCATCCAGAGAATACAGTGAATATGCATGCAGAAAAAAATGTGTAAATCTCATAGTAAGCAGAGTAAAATGTCAGAGTGCTATAGAGACAATGGGAGATGGCAAAATTCAAAACTCAAATTTCATGGTACCAGACAACATACCTGATGTTTCCTACAGATCCCTTACTAAAACACTTTAAAATGTTACCATGCAGACCTGTCTGACCTATGGGATCATGCTGTACTGCTGCTAATTAAGTGAACGGGAGGTTCACATAAAATCAATATGATCATTGTAACTAGTATCATGCATGAAACTGTGGAGTTATAATGGAGATAATAAAACTGACACGGAGGCCTACTTATTTAAAATTTGAAACAGTGTATGTTTAAAGAAGGAGTTTGCATTTTGAATATTGTGATATTTTAACAACATTTGAAGGTGTGACAGTGCGTACAAATTATCCTGCTCTTACTAAGACATTCAGTGCTATTTTGCATAAGAATAAAGTAAGTGGCACTAAGTACCATTTTTGTAATGTTTACTGTTTTTTTTATAAAGTTAGACCTAGTGCAAAAATCATTAATAAATGAACTATATATATATATATATATATATATATATATATATACAATTGTCTTGTATCACTAACTTATATATATTCATTACAGTGGTGCTATTTGAATACTTTCTTAATTTTTAGCATTGAATTTCTCTTTAGGGTTTTGGCTAACAAAGTATGCAAATGACCGCAAAGTGGTAGTCATTGTCAAATCCTCATCTGACGCAGAAACTTTCCAGTAGGGACTTACATTTATAAATGCTTAGTGTATTGAAAATGGGTTTTAAGTAAATGCTAAAAATGCAACATTATAACATTTGGTAGATGAACCATCCACCCACCATGTAGCATTGACAATACTTCATTTCAAAATGACAATATAGTAATAGATCTGGGAATGTGGAGTAATAATTTCCCCTCTTTTGTTTGCCATGTAACAGTTATTGGGCAATCCACCTAAATGGTGCAGCTGTACACCAATGGAACATCTTCCAGATCTAAAGAGGTTATCCCACTGTATTCATCATTCAGACCAATTATAGATTACAGCCCCCTGCATATCGGATGTACCTTGCCAAACGTCATACAGTTGGAAAGACCCCAGAAGTTCCTAACAAAGTGGAATGCAGGGTTAAAATCTGTATGCTACCAGAAAGACTACAAGTACTGTCTGAGAGGAAACCTATGCCTTGCCTTGGTCCAGGATCTCTTGTACCTTCACAAATTGAACAGTCCCATAAATACCAGAAGAAGGAATATAAACCACCTTCAGCAAATTAGTAAAACAAGATGGAGAGACAGATTCATTACTCTGTTTCTCTCTCACCTCTGGAACAGACTCCGGCAGATAAAGCAGTTTGATATACTATTATCTACAAATGGGATGGGCTTGACAAGCCAGACCCTCCTTGAAAGGAGGTGTATCAGTTGCAAGACTTTGTAACTTTGAATTTCCTGTAATTCCTATGAACAGTCCATAAAACCATAGGGTTCTTTGTTTGCATATCATATGCTCTCACTTCTGCTTTCTTTTTTTATTAATGCCAGAGTCTGTCCCTTTGGCCAGCTAACTGAATTCCACATATTATCCTACCGCATAAATCTCAAAGATATATCGGGTCTTTTATGCAGAACATAAATTACACCCCAATTAGACCATCTCTCTCCATACATCACTGCCAAAACCAGGGATTCCCTTCCCTATCACTGTGGCGTCAACAAGAATAAAAGTATTTCATTTTTCTGCTATTCTACAGTGACTTAGTTTGCCCATATCTCAACTATAACTTTTCACTTTCTCTAATTTATGCTCAACATGTGCAGCCTATAACTCTACACTATCTCTTTCTGAATCAGAAAGCTAATTTTATTTTGATTAGATGACCCAATATTGTCACCTTCCCAGTAATAACTTCTTCTAAGTGACTAAGGTCATTACAGGCTGGTGAACAAACTAAGCAGGTGTACCCTTTTACCTCATGAGTGGTCCCTCAATTAAGTAATGGGAACCCAAGATTTCCAGTTACTGGAGTGAGTTGCACCTATCTTTTTGCTTCATACCTAAACAACAAATGCAGCAGTTAATTTGATCCCTCCACAGGCTTACTCAACAAGGGATCCTCTTGACCACATTGGCCTTTGGTGATGGTAGGATAAATTTTACTGCTGGCAAGTAGGTGTAGAAAGTGACATACTAATCATTGAAATGTTAAAACCTCACACATAAAGCATTATGTATTAATGTATTAATATCTGAAGCTAATTTTTAAAAGCAGAAAATAGTGCATACCTGTTGAATGTTTACAATAGTGAGTCAATTCAGAACTGCAAACTGAGTCAGCAAATGTCCTCTGTGAAAAATAGATTCCTGCACTTCAGTAGCACGTAAGGAAACACTGAGTAGGTGATGTCATTTTGTGTGTCTACAGTGCTTTCCTGAAATCAACATAGAAATCATTGCTGATATCACTTCATGGGCAGTATTTAGAGAATAAGAACTACAGATCCAATGTCTGTTTTTGTCTGATTCAGCCTTTTGGTTATCGGACCAACCTCATTGCTTTTCAGAAGCTTAGAAACAGGGCTCTTACTCCCCTACCCATAATTCCCTCCCAATCCCCAGATTACCTCAGATCTCATTTGTCTCTTGATCCAGTAGGGTGTGGAATTCGAGTGCTCTGACTAGTAGTCAAACTGTAAGTAATTTTTAATCTTTTTGCTATCAAAATCCTACATGTTAGAGCTATACTTTTGAGTAGTTGATATTGCTTTGTGTTTCTTTCAAAATTTTTCTCCCCTAAAGGCATTGTGTAGATATTTCAGGAATCCTTTAAGTAGGCTTAGCACTATTCTTATTTTTGCATTACATCGTAAAAAAATAATGGACAGTTTTTTCTTTTAGAGTTGTAATTGGATGTGGATTTATAGCTAGTTTATTGCTGTCAATATTTTTGTAGTTGCCATGCTATATATTTCTCTGAAAATGTCAGGCAAGGCCAATGGCTTAAAAAAATGTTTAGCCTCTGGCCACAAAATTCCTCCTCAGGATCCAAACTCCTTAAGCATATATTGTTTAGGGGTTATTCATATGGATACAGATTTCAACACATGCCTCTTTTTTTGAACCCAAGTTTTACAAAGGTGAAGGGATAAACTTGTGTTGAAGGTCCTTCTTCCTGCCCAAGCAGGGAGATCAGCTCTTGCTGCTATAGAAACTTCTCCAGCTGAAAAGGTTGAGATATTTAAGCCAACTAATGAGAAAGAGAAGGTGAAAGAGGGGGAAAAACTAAAGAGAAAGAAAAGAAAAAGGAATGAGAGAAAATATCCAGGAAAAGATCACTGGATCTGTGAGATCCATCTAACCCAACACCCAGGACTCCAAGGTGTTCAAATCTGGAGCCTCATTGAGTCTGATCACTTTCCCTCACACCTTGTTTTTCACTGGAGTAAGTAAGTCTGACACTGCATTCCCCTTTTTTCAAGAGAAGCAACTTATCTCCACTCATCAAGGAGTCCTTTAGAAATAGATGCTGACAGGATGATTTGGAAGTTCATCTGGACACATCCAACTGTGGGTCAACCCAGCACCAACCCCAATTATGAGCCCAGTGTACTGTCCCTTTTGCTCTGCCTTTGGTGTCTCTGGTTCTGGTCCAGTATTTAGATTCAAAGCCCATGCAGCCACACCTGTCCAGTAGAGCACAGACATTGGAGCCAATAATATTTTTGACTTTGACCACAGCAGTTTTTTTTTTTTCATCTCTTGACTCTGGCAGTATCAGATTGAGACTGAGGTTCAAGGGTCTGGGTCAAGTCTAATGCCAGAGTTGTCCCTTCCTCTCATTTCCTCAGTTTGTGATAGCTTGGCACTATTGTCAGCCTCAGAGCCGGGTTGATTTGGTGCAGAGGGTACCCTTCCTGCTTTAGTTTGAAGGGATACTTCCTCTGCTCTGATTGTGTTCTCATCTTTTGAGGCATTTGAAAGGGTTCTCTCCAAGTCAAGAGAAGATGAGAGACTACCAACTCTGGTCAGTCCCAAACACTCTTGTAATCTTTTTCTGTATCCACTCATCCTGATTGGCAGGGACTGGTCAGCCTCATGTGGCCTTGAGGATCATCACCACACAAGCTGCTTGTCTGATTCCAAGGCTTCTCCACAAGTCCTTGTGGAGGATGTTTTGAGAAAATGGAGGCATTTGGACTCTTCCCCCAGTCACTCACTGAAGGTACAGACTTCAATGAAGGAGAGGGTTACCCAAGATCCCATCTTGAGGACATTTCCTTCAGAGACATTTTAGAGCTGATGAAACAGTGAGGGGGTTTGTCCTCAGAAGCTCCATCTTATGAGGAGTCTGTGTTCCTTGAGGTGTTTGGGACTGCCTTTGTTTACCTCCTGGGTGGTTACATCCAGTGATGACCTAGCTTCTCAGTGGGCCTGGAAAGAGTCTGATGTGGTAGTGAACATCCCATAGAAGCAAGATAAAATTGTAGTAGTCCCCAGGAATAGGTCATAGTGGAACAAGGGTCCCCTGGTAGACACTACTGTTGTGGAAGTAGCCTTGAAGAAGGAACTGTCTGAGGACAGTACATCTGTACATTCACCTTACAGAGAAGCCAGGGCTCAGATAGATTTGGGAAATGGACATGTGCTTAAGCAACTTTTGCACTTAGAGCACTGACATACCTCTCAGCTGTATAGATTTTTGTAGAATGTCCAGATTTTTGCTTCATATTTTTGGTCTGTTTCTCAAAAAAATTGTAGTTTTCTGTAAATCATTGGCAAATTAAAGGTTGAAGTCAGAAAATGACAGACAGTGAGTGTCAAGACTTCACACACTTTGGAAAATTCATGCTAATGCAAAACCTACTGTATCAATTTTCTAAGTTTTGTAAGAGCAATATTTAAAAAGTGTCCATATTTCCATTATTGATGGCTTTGTCCAGATTTCTTGCTCTAAGAGATTGAGAAGAACTGCCTACCCCATATGCAAACCAAGCAAAACCCCCAACGAGTACATGAATCACTGTAATAATACGGAAGGATAATCTAAACAAAAAATGTGATAATAGTGAAACAAAACATGGCTCCTTTTCTCATGTAAAACAAATCAAACCATTCAGTAAAATGAACTGTCGTTTAATATAGGTTAGCGCTTTCACCACTGAGCAAGTGGCTTCATTGGACCATAGAAATAAAACTGATAAAATGAATACTTTTTGTACTCTCATTCTCAGCATGTCCACAAATGCTTCCAATCAGTATAATTATGCTATCCAATCTAATGTGTGATACGTAATACACAGTCATTCTAATGCATAGAGAATGGCTTCCAAAAACTTCCCATTCAGGTTTTAAAATTGATGTATCAGTTATAATGTTAAAGGCACTGTTTAAAAATGAACAAATGCCGCTAACTGCAGAAATATAATATAAAGCAATATATTAGAGAGATATTTTAAACTTGACCTGGTCACGGGCATATTATCAATACTAGCACTCCACCACCGCTGGGTGTCACCATACATTTGACGCAAACGGCATGGAGTGCTTTGAATCACTTAAAGTGAAATCAGTCATTCTTATTAAAGATAATGCATATATTTTGCTCAAGTATGGAGCTAAAGCATCATTAATCTGATTAATAATTCAGTAAATCCCGCAAAAAATGTGTGTTACATATGGATGGATTCAATAAAAATACAATACAAATAGCTATATTATGTACGATCTTTTACTACCTCTATTCTAGTCACAAAATTCCCACATATTCCAAGTCTCTGCAATATACAGTGTTACATAACTTACATCCTATAAAGCCAAAACAATATATAAGATATACACTGAACAGTGAAAGCGTGAATATATAAAATAGAGGTATAAGCACTGGCTAGCAGGAATATATTCCAGTGACTATACTGTGACTAGAATAGAGGTAGTAAAGGATCATAGATAATATAGCTATTTTTATTGAATCCATCCATATGTAATACACATTTTTTGCTGGATTTACTGAGTTATTAATCAAATTAATGATGCTTTAGCTCCATACTTGAGCAAAATATATGTGTATTATCTTTAATAAGAATGATTGATTTCACTTTAAGTGATTCAAAGCACTCCACGCTGTTTGCATCAAACATATGGGGACACCCAGCGGTGTTTGAGTGCTAGTACTGAGAATATGCCCGTGATCAGGTCAAGTTTAAAATATCTCTTTAATATATTTCTTTATAATATTTCTGCAGTTAGGGGCATTTGTTCATTTTTAAGTGCCTTTAACATTATAACTGATGCATCAATTTTAAAACTTGAATGGGAAGTTTTTGAAAGGCATTCTGTATGCATTAGAATGACTATGTATTGCGTATCATGCATTAGATTGGATAGCATAATTATACTGTTTGGAAGCATTTGTAGACATGCTGAGAATGTGAGTACAAAAAGTGTTCATTTTATCTGTTTTATTTGTATGGTCTGATGAAGCCACTTGCTCGGTGGTGAAAGTACTAACCTATATTAAATGACAGTTTATTTTACTGAATGGTTTGATTTGTTTTACATGAGAAAAGGAGCGTGTTTCGTTTCACTGTTATCACATTTTTTGTTTGGATTATCTACCCCATATGACCAGGCTTCAGAGACTTGATGAAAGAACTGACCAAGTCCCTCTCTATCTCCCTGCATCCAGAAGTCAGTAGAGGCCCAGTTGTCTACCGTACAGTTTATGTCCAATGTATCCATGTGTCTGCATTTTAGTGCAGCTGATGGTATATCCAGGGTAGTAGGTAGAGGCATTTCCATTTGCAGACATGCCTGGATGAGCCAGTGCTATTTTGTGGAAGGCTTCAGGACATCTTTCACTAATGCCCTATTTGATGGTTCAACACTACTTGACCTAAGGTGAAAGATATGCTCACCAGAAACAAACAGGATGGAAAGACTCTGTGGTCAGAATTCATTCATACACCTTTTATAGGACTTTCTCCTGAAATCAGAAATTGGGGAAAGTTGTGGTCCCAGGGTTTTTGTCCAGAATGCTCCTATGGACAGAACCCCACCAAGAGCAGAGGGGGCTGCTAGCTATAGTGCACATCATCCAAGAGGCAGACTGAAGAATGAAGAGTTTTGTAGTTCGTTCTTGGAGAAATCCGGTTACCCAACTGCTGCATCCTGGAAGCAGTCAGGGGGTGCATATCCATGCACCTTCAAACCTGGCAGGCCATCACTCATTTTTGTGGGTGCAGAGGATTACATTATTCCCTTTGTTTCCCCTCCTCTAAAACAGAGGAAAATTCCTGACATTCCACCCAGACAGATGAAATTAGCAGCAGAAGTAAAAAAGCTCCTTGAAAAGAGAGCCATGTAGCAGACCCTGCCCCCACAACCAACTAGAATCTGGAGTCTATTCAAACTTCATTTTAGTTCCAAAGAAAACAAGACCAAAGGCCAATCCTGGACCTAAGCCACCTCAACCAGTTTGTAAAGTATACAAAGTTGCAGATTACGCTTCAGTCCTTTCTACCTTTTCTGAGGAAAGAAAACTGGATGTGCTGTATTGATTTCCAGGATGTGTACTATCATATCAAGATAGCAAAACAGTCCAGGAGATTTTGTCATTTCTGTCTGGGAGCCATTCACTTCCAATTCAGAGCACTGCTCTTTGGTCTCACCACAGCCCCAAAGATGTTCACCAAATGCTTGGCAGTGGTAGCAACATACCTCAGACTGCATGGCTTCCAGGTGTTCTTATATTATTGATGATTAGCTCCTTATTGCACCAACCGATGATCTACTGGTGCAGTGCAGGGACTTATTGCTCCACTTTGCCCTGCAACTTTGAATTGCAATCGTCCATTGAGTCACCTAGTGCCAGTGTAGCAGATCAGATGTCACATGGACACAGTTCACCAAATAACTAAACTTCCCCAGTCCAGAATTCTCTCCTTGCATCAGGTAGCTTCAAAAGTTTTTCACCATCCTTGTCCTCTAACAAGACTTATTTTACAGCTTTTAGGTTTGATGGCTGCTGCACTCTAGTTCTGCAAAGTACTACATGATAGTCTTATACTGGACTGTTTCTGTTCAGTGGTTCCTAAACTCTCACCCACTTCCTGCTCCAATCTGCCTCACACCAGTTTACAATAAACACATCAGTTGGTGGTTGTCCATCCTCATTACCACCCCTGATGGTCACTGTCACCAGGGATGCTTCCCTTCTGGGTTTGGGGCATTTCAAAGGGAAGACTGTTCAAGGTTTGTGGTCAGTGATGGAGTCCAGACTTCACATTAATATTGCGGAGATGATGGCAGTCTTCCAGGACTCCCTGAAGATGTGAGTTCATTTCATTCAGACAACATTGCTGTAATCTGGTACATTAACAAACTGGAGAACCTGATGTTATCCACGGTGCTAGAAAGCTATAGCAGTGTGGCAGTGAACAATGTCTTCCCATCATTTTCTAATTTCAGCATGTTTTGATGGGCAAACTAAGCAGGTCTGTTGTGCCTTGTGAGTGGTCCCTCAATCAAGCAGTGGCAACACAAATTTTCAGTCACTGGGGTCAACCTTGCTGCAGTCTTTTTGCTGCATAAGTAGACAATAAATGTAAGTGACTTTGCCCTGCTCCCTTCACAGAGTCTGTCACAACTGGCTCCCTGGGTCGTCATCTATGTACCCTCCCCTGATTTCCAAGTTTCTTCAGAAAGTGCAAGGCCAAAGTGGTCTTTCTTGTTCTGTTTTGGCCCTGGCATGTTTGGTTCCCTTTCCCCAGCCTCATCTAGTACACCTGCCCTGGGTATTGGACCCTTCTCCAGATCATACCTCTCAACCTGGAAACATCAAAAATCTGGACAAGGCCCATGAAAAATAGGTACAAATCTGTACGCTGATTAACATAAAATTTGCATACACCATTATGTAACCCCACCCAGTCCAATGGAATTGTGGGATACCAACTTTCAAACACAAACTGAAGAACAAACAAGCAAAATATGGCACCAGAGTCCCCCTGCAGCCATTCCAATGTCCCATATTACCTTGTTATTTCACCCTATTTGCCATAAACACTAATGTGTGCATGCATACTGCTGCTTTACTTCTACAATGATTATTTGGATTTTATGTTTACATTTTATAGCACAATGAACAAACACTAATATATCTGCTAAACAAAGCAATACTGTCTCAAAATGAAAATAGACTTGGCATTAAAACTTCTCTCCCCTTGAAATTCACATTCATTGAAACAGCACAAAACCCACACCACTTCCAAAGAAAACGCATCTGGCCAGTGGTGGCTAAAGATTACCTTTGGTCTGCTTTCAAATCATAGGCCCCTTGCACACAAAACAAGAAACATGCATGTGTTCTTTGATATACCTTCCTGACTTTATTAAATTATTTTCCTTGTATTAATGATATGACTCAATTATTTCAATTTTCAAGTTGCAAAGCCCATTTTTTACAGCAGTATCATTCAAGAGACAATGGAGGGCTACTCTGACAGTGTGGTACAGCACCTGGAAAAAAATTCTTACAGACTGCATTGTTCTCAGTCCAAAATGCTAACCACATCAGCTCCTTTAGACTGCAGGCACCATTTAAAAGATAAATAAAAACAGCAAATATCATGTTTAAAAGCAAGCTTATTATTTGCTTTATAAAACATGCAAATACCTCACCATGCATTCCAAGAAAGTGGTAAATCATGACTTTATTTACTGATCGAAAACCTAGTCAAGCAGGAATAGTGGTATACAACTAATTATCCTAATTGCTAAATTATCTGATATTTTATAAACCATGCTACCTATAACCCAGAACCCAACAGCATATGAAAAAAAGGCTAGTCAATGTACTTCACATCCAAGTATTATACATAAGAAATGGTTAAAAAATCAAGAGTTCTGATGAAAATGATTTAGGTTGTGTTTTATTAAAATCAACAAGGAAAAAATCAGCAAGTAGTTTAAGCTTGTCTGATGATGCACCATCCAGCCCTTCTAAACAGATAGTCTGTGTGTTGTGGATATAACACTGCATAATCAAACATGTCTCTGTACTACTTACTATGTTGCCACTTACTCAACTCCATGTGCGACACAGCATTAACAGCAAAAGAAAACACACACACAACTACCCTCTGCACAAATTTGTTAGAACTAGTGTTAATGCAGAAGAGAGTGACTGTTGTGCAAGGTTATTCCACAATCTTCAGAGCTTCCCATGCACACTTTCCAAAATCCTACAGCTTCCCTTATATGCAAGAAAATAATGCATCTACATTCCATAAGACAACTGTTGCAATATTGTACTTAAAACTTAAAGTACACAAAATTACTTTGGATCACTGCTTGTATCATTCTCGTGTGCCCAACACCTCACTTGTTTATTTTTCCTGCTGACCTGTCTCACACACACATGCATACCATTTGTTGTCTTTTACAGCGTGGTCACTTTCTCTGCATGTTCTACTGTTGCCCACATTTCACGACACCAATGCACAGGTCTTTCCATGACAAGAATCCGTTCTGAAGACCTAAATCCCTTTTATCACACACACACACACACACACACACACACACACACACACACGTGTTAGGTACCTTAAAGGAAAGCAGTTCTGTTCTGCCCAGACCCATCTGGCTCACTCTGCAGCAAAATGAAATGGCAGTCCTAGTAGCTGTGTTCTGCCCGGACCCATTAAATTGCTTAAATCCATCCATCCATCCATCCATCCATCCATCCATCCATCCATCCATCCATCCATCCATCCATCCATAACGGCACACCAGTAGCTTAAATTCATCCATAACAGCGCACCAATATTCAAACAGATGCATTCCCGCGCACATCCCTTAATTCCGACAGGCTGACGGAGCTGACGTCATCACACACGTGATGACGTCAGCTCCAAAAGCACGAAAATTAAAACATTTCAAAAACAGATGAAAAAAATCGGAAATGATGGGGTGCCACTTGGGAATCGTGGCACCCCATTATTGGGACCCCAAAACTCGGTAAAAAATGAGTAATTCAGGATGGTTGGGAGGTCTGCTCCAGATATCCTTAATCATCCATCCTGTCAGCTTCACTGGACCTGAAAACACTGAGGTTGAATGCATGGTTTCTCCAGTTCTAACAGTGGCCAGAGATGTCAGACTGTCTGGCTCTCTTACTCATATTGTTTCCTCTTCACAGGAAACCAGTAACAAAGATATTTCTCAATAAATGGAAGATGTTTACCATATGGGCATCCTCAAAGGATTTGGACCCTTTTGGAGCTCCCATTCCATCCATTCTAAACTTTTTGGCAGAATTGTTTCACAAGGGTCCTACCTTCTTCACCATTAAAGTACAGTTACAGGCTGTTACTAATTTTTCACATAGGGCAGAACCAGACACCTATTGCCTCACTAAAGATTTTCAGGACTTTTTTGAAATAACTTTTCTTTTGAGATCTCCAATCAGAGATCTGATTCCTCCATGGAGTATCACAATCATGCTTCAGTATTTGAAAAAGCCTCCATTCAAGCCAGCATCTATGGTAGAGCTAACATTTCTGTCTTGGAAGATTCTCTGCTTTGTGGCTATCGTTTTGGCAAGCCTTATCTTGTAAACCTCATTTTCTGGTAATCCATAAAGATGGTGTTTCTTTAAAACAAATCCATGCCTTATCCCAAAGGTGGCCGGTGAAGCAAACCATAAACTGTCAATCTACTGGTATTTTTTCCAGCAAGGGGAATATATTCTGCAGTTGCTAGAAGTTCACCACCAGCCCCATTTCTATTTATGTAGAACAAAGTACTTCAGCAAGTCTGATCATCTTTTCCTTGCCTTTTCTAAGGCTAACTTTGGTCAAGAAGTATCAAAAGTAATTTGTCCAGGTGGCTTTCAGACTGTATAACTCTTGTCTGAAATCAGATTACGTTGACCTTACAAGACAAACCAAAGGCATATTCTACCAGGGCAGTAGCTACCTCTACTATTCTGCTGAGTAGAGTACTACTGAGATTTGCGGTGCAGCTACTTGGTCTACTGTCCACACCTTTGTATTACTGTACATTCAAGAGCCCATGCATCCTTTGGCTTGACCATTCTCATGGATATTCTTCCTGGATTCCACCCAGGTGTTTCAGTAGCTTGGAAATTTCTACCAAAGGTTGAATCAGTTGAAAATGGACATTGGATGCAAAAGTTAAGTACTTATCTTAATGCTAGATCCGTGTTGTCTTGTCTTGTTTTTGTCAGATTCAACATACCCACTACTGTCTCTCAGCCTAAATTGTGATTATAGATCCTGGTAGAGCAGTTGTAACTGACCAGGGGCCTTGTCTCTGGACAGCCTTTCCCTTTGTTGTCTGTTACAGCTTCACCGTTTTTCACCATTGAGTCAAGTAGATCATTATAGGTTTTGTATAACATGGTACTTTGTTAAAACTATAAGCAGACAAACTTGATCTGAGGTACTGTGGAGAACAGAGCAAATTGTGGGTGAGGGAGGAGTCTAAGCCCTGGATCCAAACTTCTGAAAAGCTTTGAGGTCAGATCCATTAACCCAAAGGTTGAACCAGATGAAAACAAGATAACCCAGATCTAGCATTATGGTAAATATATAACTTTTTTTTTAATTCAAGTATTTTATTAAATTTTGCATGAAAAATAAAAGACAAGAAATGACACAGTATTCTCATTCTTAAGACAAAATATTAATAAACAAAGTAAAAAACTATTTACGATATATACATAGGCCTGCAGCAAAACTGCAGATCACATTTAAGATACACAAGTTATTTAGTGTAAGTATCAGTTCAGAATGAGTTATGGTCCATTTGCAAAGTCTCAATAAGTGCTAAAACTTTTGTCTAAGGATTATTAACAAATGTCTTTGGATAGATTCTAAATTCTTTGGTCTTAGTTTCTTTGATTGCCAGGTCTTTCGCTGAAGACAAGAAATCCTCAACAGTAGGTGGGCAGCTAGTTTTCCATCATCTGGTAATGCATTTTTTAGCGATAACAAGTATTGACCACAGTAAATATGAATTATTCTTATTCAAAGAGTAACGTTCATTCACATTGAAAGGAACTAATGATTTGGACAATAAAAAGAAATCAGTGAATAATGCTTTGAGAAAAATCATCTATGCTTTTCCATTGATCCTTTAATTTAGGACAATCATAAAAAAATGTGCCCAATCAGCTTTTGTATGTTCTGTACATCACCAGCAGGATGCGGTAGAGCTATTATTGATTTTAACTATCTTATTTGGTCTCAGAAATGCCCTATGAAGATATTGCCAAGCAAAAATACTCCAGTAATGAGACCATGAATTATGCTTGATGGATAACAGAATTTTTTGGTTTTCGTCATGCGAGAAATTAAAAGAACAGCATTTGAATATAAAGTTCCAATCACTTTAGTTTGTACTAGTCTTATAAACAATTAAGATGTTATATAACTTTGAAATAATGTTATCTGTAGTGAGGCTATTATGTAAACTTTCACACAAGAGTTATCATCTTTGGTCTTCCAAGAGTTTTTAAGTATTATGCATAAATCTTGAGAATAAGTTAAGATACTTTGTAGAATTAACCACTTTTGAGGAAGCAAATCATGCTCTTTTATAAGAAACATGAGAGTTTAAAACTTTAGCATCATTTATGCATTGATATCAACGGGCGGCCATAGTGGTGCAGCGGTTAGCATTGCCGCCTCATAGCAAGAAGTTCTCCGGTTCGATCCTTGGCTGGGATGCCTTCTGTGTGGAGTCTGCATGTCCTCCCTGTGGTCGTGTGGGTTTCCTCCCACATCCCAAAGACATTCTGTAGGTGGATTGGACACTCTAAATTGGCCCTAGGCATGAGTGTGCATGTGCCTTCTGTGGAAGGTTGGGCACTGGGCTGTCAACTCAACATTGTAGAGCTCCACTGCCAATCATGAGTGGACAGGTGAATTGCTGTGGTGACCCCTAACCGGGAAAAGTGGAAAGAAGAAGATGCATTGATACCAACATATAAAGTTCTTGGATTCCCAGTTATCTAGAACATTGAAATGTATTTTATCGGGAAAGTTTCTCTTAATTTTAAATGGGGTTAACAGTTCAAACCAAGTCTTAATATCAGGATTAGAGTTAACAAATTTTCTAAAGAAATTAAAATAGTGATTTAATGAATTTAATTTTGTGGATTTGGCAATATTGCGTTGGGTAATATGACATAAGAAGTACCAGAACTTATTAGAATAATTATTCAGTGGAAGTTTGGCTAACAAGGCATTTTCATTAATTAGTATGGTTAGGTGTAATAGTTTCCAACTAGAGTGATAATTTGAATTAATCCAGTTTAAAATAACCTTAAATATGGATGCATTAATATATGTTTTAATGTCTGGGAATTTGATTCTCCTTGCTCCCAAGATCTAATGTGATGTAGAAAAACTATTCTGTTTCTTTTGGGGGAACTAAAGGAATTTCATTAGTAATCTATTTGTATCTTTAATGTATTGATAAGAAAAGTTAAGGACTAGAGCTATGTAGAGTATTTTTGGTAAAAAGTAATTTTTATTAATTGTAACCTGTCTTCGAAGGTGATGAAAATTTTTGTTCCAGCTATTTGCGTGCTTATTTATTAGGTTTATAATATGTTTATAACTATATTCAGTTGTGTTTTCTGTGGATTTACATAGTGTCATTCATAGATAATCAAGAGAATCTGAAATTGTACCAATAATGTGGTGGTTAACCAATTGTGCATTTCCCTTCTTATTTAAGAGCATATGTTTAGATTTAGATCTATTAAAATGTAAACCTGAGATTTTCTGGAAATGGTTCATCACAGAATCTAGTTCTAATAGAACTGATTATGCATTACTTAATGTGAGCAAGATAGTGTCTGCATAAAGCATTATCTTAGAATTACACTGATTGTACATATTTATAGCAATGATTTTTGGATTGTCACAAATAAGGGCAGGAAATATTTCAAAGACTAATGCAAATAAAACGGGATAAGGGACATCCCTGCTTAGTGCCTTTGGTTATTTGAATAGATTCAGATGTGAAGGGGCCTAATTTAACATAAGCTACATTGTTTTGGTATATATATTTTTATTAGAAAAATGAAAGAAGTGGGAAAGTGAAAATAACGTAACACTTCAAACGTATATTCCCAGTTAATAGAATCAAAAGCCTTTTCTATGTCTAAACTAATCACTAGTGCTTCTTTATTTCCCTTGCTCAAATATTCAGTAAGTGTTAAGATTCTTTGGATGTTATAAGTGTGTCTTTCATATATGAAAACCCAAACGAAATACCACTAATAAAAAACAAAAATGCAAAGGCCAGGAAACAATCCGTAGGAATAATCCACAAGTCAAATAGCGTAGAAACAATTTATTACCGCTTTCGTCAGAAGACTTCATCAGAATACTCTGTTACAAAAAACAAGGCTCTTAAATAGTACTTTAATTATTCAATCTATCAATTAATTTAAAATCTAAAAACATTTAAAGCAAAACAGCACATTATAAAAACAAAGAGGTAATGTTTTCCTTCTTGATATTTAACTTGCCATTTTTTAAAAAACATTTAATGTTAATCATACCATTTAAACCTGGACTCTTGTCAGATTTTAAACGAATCTGCCACATAGCTTCCCTTTGTTCAATAAAATTCCTGAAATCTCCCCCCCTCAAGTCTGAATGGCACACTTCTAAGACAGAAAATAAATTTTTTTTAAAATTGCTGCAAACTAGTGAATGCTTGAATAGTGCATTGGTGTCATTATTTTTATAATGTGCTGTTTTGCTTTAAATGTTTTTAGATTTTAAATTAATTGATAGATTGAATAATTAAAGTACTATTTAAGAGCCTTGTTTTTTGTAACAGAGTATTCTGATGAAGTCTTCTGACGAAAGCGGTAATAAATTGTTTCTACGCTATTTGACTTGTGGATTATTCCTACGGATTGTTTCCTGGCCTTTGCATTTTTGTCTTTCATATATGAATCCTGATTGATCATCATTTATTATTTGCATTAGTGGGACCTTTAATCTATCTGCAAAGATGAACATAAAGATTTTATAATCATCATTTAATAATGATATGGATCTATAAGAACTACAAAATTGCGGGTCTTTGGCTTTTAAGATAGGTGAGATCAAAGAGTATCTCCATGAAGGTGCTATAATACCATGTGATTGAACTTCTAGTAGAGTTTTATGAAAGAAGGATAAAACAGATGTGGGGAACAATTTATGTATTTCAATGATTATACTATCCATCCCGGGGGCTTAGTGGGCTTAAATTTTTTGATTTTTTTTGTTTGATTTCCTCTAGTGAGATTTGTGCTTCAAGAACTGTATCAAGATTCTCAGGGAGCCTTAACTGATTAAGTAAAGGAATATCTAATTTTATATGTTCGTTAATTGAATGACTGGAAACCAAGTGTTTGGAATAATGAAACTTGAAGGCATGTAAAATATCTCCTAAGTCAGAAACAGTTCTATTAGAGCCTTCATGTAGTAGTTTAGTTATGTTGTTTGAATTAGAAAGTATCTTAGCTCTCATTTACAGATTGTGTATATGTTTAGGGGATTATGTATAGGAGTTTAATTTTAGTCTTTCCAATGTCAGGTTACTTTTATGGGATAGGATATCTGAAGATTTGCTTATTAAGCTTTTCTGTTTTTTTCTTCTTATTGGGGTAAGTTGGGAGGGATCAGATTAAATAGAGTTGAAGTTGAATATTTTGCAAATCTAAGTCCCATTTTTTTGTTTATTTATGAACCATGTTATTATTTTACCATAAAGATAGGATTTTAATGCATCCCATACCGTGGTCATGTTGGATTCTGGGGTGAGATTAGTCTCCAGAAAAAAAAAATGAACCTCTGATGTGAACCAGGGCTTAAATTATTTTTTTTGTTACAGTGGCCTGGATTGAGGTTATAGGAATATGTCTTCTATAGTTAACACAAAATTCTAGGCAGAGAGTATCAGGATCTGAGATGGGGCATGGAGATTTTTAAAGGATGATATATTTAACCTTAGATCATTAGAGACTAAAATTATGTCTATTCTAATTTGAGATCTGATATTGTTAATCCTCTTTCATTCCTTATGCATGGGTATCGGAACCGAGCCGGCCATTTTCCAAGCTCGCGTCAGCTTCAAACTCTCAAGCTAAACTCTTACCCACAATCTCCCTCTCACTGTTACCTCAGATTTCATTTGCCATGTTGCCATTCGGTCATGTCAAGCTGCTTCTCTTGAGCTAAGTATAGTTGTTTGTTGTCAAATAGTCATTTATATTACTTTTCTGTCAGAAAAGTTTCTATTTCATTGTCTCTTACCCTATCGCATCTGGCGACCATATTTTCTTGAGTTTTTTTCCCCCTCTTTTCTCTACCTTTTTACCCCAAGGTATTTCTCCCCTTAACATCATTGGTAATCTTCCCTTTTTTTCATATCTTCGGGTATTCTTTTGTGCCATTGCTGGTACCCTTTCCTACTATCTACTTTTTCTGTCATGGCAGATTAGAAAGGTAGTCCAGCGTTTAAACGGTGTTCTGATTGTGGACACAAATTACCTACATCTGATGCACACTGTTTGTGTGTTTATTGTTTGGGGCATCCCATTTATCTGTTGACCTGCCCTGTACTATCTGTGAAAACTTTTCTAATAGAACTTCGTTAGAAAGGAAAAACAAGTTGTTGCTGAAGGGACTTCTTAAATCTCCCTTTTCAGAGGCTATTTCTGGGTCAATGGCCTCAACCCCTCCTAGAGCCCATAAGAAAATTTTGGATGTTCCTACCAAGGCTAAATCTTTGCCTTTGTCTCTAGCTGGGGAATCCCGCCAACCAAAACCTAAAAAGGCTAAAGTTTCAGCTCCAGAGCTCACTCAGTCAGCCCCAGTGCTTTCGGTGCCTAGACCTTTGGCACTGAGGCCTTTGGCCCCATTATTGATCTCGGCTCCATCTTCTCCTGCAGCCTTCGCTATATCGGCACCGAGGGGCTCCTCGGTTTAGACTATTACTACTGTATCAGCACAGACTGCTCAGTCGGCGCAAACCTTGACCACGTCGGCTCCAACACCTTACTCGGAACCGATGCCTTTATTGTTGACTCCAGTTTTGTCGGTTCCAGCTTCGGTACCGACAACCACTTCGGCACCGATCCCTCGGTCGGTGCAGACCGTGACCTTGGCACCAATGACTTCTTCGGTGCAGATACCCGTAGTCCAGTCTCTCTCGGCACCATTGTTCTTGGTGTGGACTTGTGAGATGGGCACCGAGTTTGCCTCTTCTGTGGACAGGCCTGTTTCTCCCTCAGTCTCTGTGAGGTCCACTAGAAGCCTTTCTGAACACAATGTGTTGCGTCTTGTGGATCAGGTGCTCCTGGCTAGAGGTATCCCACCCCCCAGGAACTATCCTTCCTTGGGAGGTGATCACCCATCTCCAAAGACCTTTTATTCTCCTCTTTCATTACCTTTGAAGTCCATGGATATAGCACAGTCTTCCCCTTCTGCAGTTCCCTTTATGGATCTCACTAAGGAACCGCAGATCTGAAGTAGGATATTCATTTGTCTGCAATGGATCCAAGCTCTCAGCTCCTCCCTCACCCATAATGCCCTGCTCTACCCTCATGACCTCAGATCTCGTTTGCCAGCTGGTGACTGGATTTGGGTCTTTGCTCTCAGCTTTTTACCTGTTAAAACAGAAAGTTTTAAATTTTTGTGTATTTTGTGTGAAAGATTAGGTTTCATTAATAGTTTTGGTTTGAGTTAAATTAAGTAATTTTTTCCCTCCCCGCGCTGTTTGTGTCCTAGTGTGTGTAGGCCTGTGTGTCTTTAGTGGCCATAAGCTCTCACCGCTGATGGGCCACACTTGTGGTGTGGTGTCGGGTTGAACACCTCACATCTGGCTGTTCCATATGTGCAGGGTTCAACCCCAGGGGATGAGGGGAGGGAGGTCCAAGCTTGTCTTGGCGGGTCTTTACCGCCAGACTCGCCCCCTCCTGCTCCTGGGACTCCTGGAGAGGAGAGGGACGCTGTTGTAAAGGAGGGAGGAGAAGCACAAGCGGCCGAGACTCTGCCTTCGTTTCGCCCAGCCAAGCAAGCTGCTCCCCGGCGCCCTCCCGGCTCGTCTCTCCTCCTTCCTCCGGCCCGTCCCCGCGGGTCCTGAGGAGGAGGAGACCCTATCTCCCCGAGGCTATCGCAGGAGGCACTCTACCCATAGCCTTTCTGATGCTGATCTGGAGATGATGAGAAGGTTCATCCAGGCCCAGATGCAGATGGGAGTGGCTGGAGCCGAGCAGCTTCGGGGGGGGTGGTCGTCGGCCGATAGTACTTGGTGTACCCATCCCTGCCTGCCCCTCGCCGTCGGATCCTGATGTAGTGGAGAGGGCTCTGTTGAGGTCTCTCGACCCCCCACCACTTGTTCGCCCGCCCCGCAGCCCTCTGCACTGGGCCAGGCTTCCACCATCCGGCCCCTGGGACAGCCGTTTTCTGTGCCCAAGTTGCTCCCTATGGAAAGGAGGCACATTGACTCCCGAGTCTCACTGAAGACATGGACTTGGAGATCATGGAAATGCTCCGTGTAAGGGGGTGGTCTGCCCTCAGTCTTCTCTTGGGTGTCCCCTGATTACCACCAGGGCGTGGAAGGACGACACCGTGGAGCCAATTCCCGGGCTCGGTAGATGCCATGTTGGCGGCCACAAAGAGGGAACTGGCTCAGGAGAGTCCTCAGTCCACCCACCGAGCAAGGAGTCTCGGATGATGGACCGCAGCGGATGTTCAGTTGATGCAGCGAGATCTTATTAAGAATTAAGGAATACGCTGCCCCTGAGTCCATTGGAGGACAGAGTTCTGCACCTCTTAGGTCAGTTACAAATACTTGGGACAGGACTGGTCACTCTGCTCTGTTTGGCAAGACCGCACCCCAGAGGCCCTATTCTAGGAACCAAAAGGGTCAGAAGAAGATGTGGTTGCAGTCCCAGCCTGCTCCGGACAACCAGTCCTTCCGTGGTAGAGGAGGACAGGGAGGACGCCGCCCTAGAGGGAGAGGGGCTCCCAGAAACTTGGGTCCAGGGAACCTTTCTGAACGGCCAGCGCAGCACTGAGCGGCCCAGCCTTGCAGAGGTTGCCCGACTGCTCTACCCTGGAGGCAGTCGGGGGAGTCCATAACATCGGACCGCTGGGTTCTCCAAATCATATCCAGGGATATCGCATTCCTTTCCTTCACCTTCCAAAGTTGAAGTCCCTCCCAGACGTCCCACCGGTCAGCGGGAGGCGCTGGCAGAAATTGGCCATCTGCTAAAGAAAGAGCCATCCAGCCCGTTCCCCAGACCAGATCGGATCAGGGTTCTACTCCAGATTCTTTTAGTGCCAAAAGACGGGGAACTAAGACCAATCCTAGACCTCTCTCTCTTGAATCTGGCAGTCCCCAAAGAAAAATTCGAATGGTCACTCTGCAATCTATTCTCCCCTTCTGGGAGAAAATCACTGGATGTGCTCGATAGACCTCAAGGACGCTGCACTACCACATCCTGATGGACAGGCGCTCAGGAGGTTTCTCCGCGGCTGGGAGCCAGTCACTACCAGTTCTGGGTCCTTCCCTTTGGTCTCACCACAGCCCCAGGGTGTTCACCAAAGTATTAGCAGTGGTAGCGCCCACCTGAGGCTTCAGGGGTGCAGGTCTTTCCCTACCTGGACGACTGGCTTCTACTTACCGCTCAACAAGGCATCTACTTCTATTCTTTCTCCATCTTGCTCCCTTTCTGGGCATCACAATAAATACAAAAGTCCAACCTCACAGCTCTTAGATTTTATAGGGGCCAGGCTAGACACAAGGAGTTCTGAGCCTTCCTCACGACAGAGTTCTAAATCTGCAGCTCCAGGTGCGGGCCATTCTCCATTCAAGTTCTGTTCCAGCGGAGTTGGTCCTGAGGGCTCTAGGGTCCATGGCATCGGCTATAGCACTTCTTCCTCTTGCCAGGCTCAATATCTACAGTGGACGCTCTTAGTACAGTGGTCATACCTGGCTCTCCATGCATCATCCCATAGCGATCAGCAAGGCTTGTCCCTCTTGTGGTGGCTCCACTCCCGGATCTCCACAAAGGCCGCCCATTTTGTGCTTCTCCCCTCTCGCCACAGTGACCACGGACGCCTCCGCCTCGGGTGGGGGCACTATCTTGGGCGGACCGTCAAGGGCGCGTGGGAGATTCAGAGACCTTACTGCATACCAATGTCCTAGAGACGAGAGCAGTGCTCTTAGCGTTGCTAGCACTTCAGGACTCTCTTCCCTTGGGAACAATTTTCAATCGGACAGCATGTCTGTTGTCTGGTACATCAACAAGCAAGGGAACAAGGTCTTACCCTCTTTGTCGAGGCCATGAGAGTTTGGGAATGGGCAATCTCCACCAATCGCTTTCTGTCCAACATCCTAGCGGACAAGCTCAGTCGCACCATTCTGACCCCTTACGAGTGGTCTCTCAATTGTCAAGGGGAACCCTTCATGCGATCTTTTGCTTCTCCCTCAAACACCAAGTGCACAGTTTTTATACCTCCTACGGAGGTACCCAAAGAGAACTCTGGTGCATGCTTGGCCACCGGTCTTCTGTATGCCTATCCACCCTTGCCTCTGATGCTGCAAGTTCTTCAGAAAGCCTCTCGGGTGGGTTGCAGAATGATTCTCATTGCTCCATTCTGGCCTCGACAGATCTGGTTCCCTTCCTAAGGTCTCACTCGGTGAATCCTCCTTGGATTCTAGATCCCATCCGGATCTGATATCCCATCCATCCTGCATTCCTCCTCCGAACCTGGACAACCTGAAGCTGACCGCTTGGCTGCTCCAGTTCCACTCTTGATAAGGACTCGGTATTTCTTCACCTGTAAAGGCTATTTTGGTGGGCTCATAAACCATCCACTAGAAAGGTTTACGAAGCAAATGGAAACGAGGCCTGAATCCTTCACGGTTCCTCTCCCTTTAGTGCTTGACTTTCTAACCACTCTCTTTAACGATGGTGCCAGCAGTTCCACAGTCAAAGTTCAACTGGCGGCAATTTCTCACTATCACATTGGCCATGACTCTAATCCTCTTATGTCAGCCAAATTGTGTAAAATATTTCTTAAAGGTACTTTTCTTCTCAGGCCCCTATAAAACAAGCAGTTCCTCCTTGGGACCTTTCTTTGGTCCTACAGGCCTTGAGTGGATCTCAAATTCTTGTCCTACAAGACAGCCTTTTGGTAGCCATTACATCAGCCAAGAGAGTTTCTGAACTTCAAGCTTTATCAGCTAAACCTCCTTACTTGGTATTTCATCCGGACCGTGTCTCCCTCAGGACCAACCCGTCCTTTCTTCCTAAAATAGCAAACATCAATCAATCCATTAACCTCCTGTTTTCTTCCTAAATATGAAAACAAAGGTGAATATAAGCTACATTCACTAGATGTTCACAGGCAACTTAGATTTTATCTGAACAGGACAGCTGGTCATAGGCAATCCGACCAGCTGTTTATTTCCTTTGCAAAATTCAATTTGGGCAAGCCAATCTCTAAAGTTTCTCTGTCCCGCTGGATTTCACAGTGCATTTTATTGGCTTATCAAGCTTCAGGAAGGGTGTTCATGCCCATTCAACCTTCAAGGCTAGGATTCCTCTAGATGATATTTGTGCAGCAGCCACGTGGGCTTCATCTCATACTTATTTCCCACTATAAGTTGGATCTTGCATCTAGGGGTAGAGCATCCTTTGGCTCAGCGGTGCTCGAATATCCTTCCATGATGGCCAAGATTCAGGTAGCTGGGGACTCTGTCATGAATATCCTACTTCAGATTTAGAAGTTATGTACTCACCATAACGTTCCATCTGAGTAGGTGTATTCATTTGTCTGCTATCCCCTGGCCTTTCAGTTTCCTGCATATTCTTTGTTACCCTTTTTAGGGTATTGTTGCTTTGGCAAACTCGATCTGAGGTCATGAGGGTAGAGCAGGGCATTATGGGTGAGGGGAGGAGCTGAGAGCTTGGATCCATAGCTGGAAAACCATGCCGGTTCGGATCCGATATCGGATCCATAACCCACAGGTTGCAGACAAATGAATACACCTACTCAGATGGAACGTTATGGTGAGTACATAACTTCTAATTGCCTTCATGGCAGGAAAGTTTTGCTGTGACCCAGGATGTCAGTTGTGACACGCATAATTTGCTGCTCCACAGCCATCCAGGGACTCTGGGTCGGCAGGCTGAGCCACTTAGGGGAGGAGTGACCCCTGTCCTGGACATTCACTCCTCTTCAGGTGGACCAGCCTTCCAACTGATGGAGAAGGCTTTCGCTGCTGCTGGTGATACTTGACTGCCTATCCCTCCACCCTCCTCTGGTACACTGGTTTCACAAGTTGCACCAAGCAGACACTGGGTGCAAGGGCCTCAGGACATATTCCTACAGGAAACCCCCTTTCTGCTGTCTTCCCGTGCTTCTCCCGCTGAGGAAGCCCACCGGAAAAGTTTGTGTAAGAGGAAGCACATGGACTCCACAGAGGAGTCTCTCACTGAAGACACAGATTTTGATGAGGGGTAAGGATCCCCTCAGTCACCCTCTGAGGTATCCTTTGGTGATATCCTTGAAATCCAGAAACAGAGAGGTGACTGTCAATCCTCTAATCCAACCTCTGAGGAATCTGTATTCCTTCAGGCTTTTCGCGCCCAGCCCCCTACCTCCTGGGTTACTACACCTGCCGATGAACTTGCCCGGCTTGTTGTGCAGCATGCTTGGAAGGCTCCTGACACCATCAAAGCAATTCCCGGAGGCCAGATAAGATTTTGTCCCCTCCTGCTACGGATCCCCATTGGTCAAAATGTCTTCCTGTGGATGCTTTTGTGGCAGCGGCCGCAACAAAAAAGGATCTGACAGAAGAAGAAAGCCAGACTGTCCATCCACCTAACAAAGAGTCCCGGGCCCTGGACAGGATAGGGAAGTGCACCTTTGCATCAGCAACCTTTATTATCAGGTTCCTGAATTATATGGCACACTTTACCAGGCTTCAAAGGGATCTGATTTCTGAGCTCTCTGAAACCTTGGCTGGTGTTGTGTCTGATGAGGTCCATGACAAAGTGGCCTCTCAGCTGGCCACCATTGAGTCAATATCTAACTCCTCTATGCGACTGATATCTCACGCATCAGAAGGAGCAGCCTGAGCAGCGGGTTTAGCTGCGGTCTTGAGATGACACGCCTGGATGCGCTTGTGCAATTTCATGGAACCCTTTAAGGCTTCCTTTCTTAACTCTCCCATTGAGGCCTCTTCATTGTTTGGACCCAAAGTTAAAAGCACACTGGCCAGATGTGAACAGGATAAGACCCTTTCTGCCATAGGTGTCCGTTATTCTTCCCCTAAACATGCTCTCTCCCAAAACCAAAAGAGTGGGAAGATATGGTTCAAGAAATCTCGGGGTCCTTCCGTGACACACAGGCTGAGTTCTCCCCAAGAGGCAGAGGGGGAAACTCGCAGGGAAGACTCTCCTTTCGGGGCAGAGGGGGTCTGTGTAACCAAGGTTCCAGGGACTCTTTCCCTGGCCCAACCCTACCAGCACTCCTGAAGAGCGGCCCAACTCCTTTCCTCTGGAGGTGGCTGGGGGTTGTTTTTCCTTGTACCCTTCTGCCTGGCTAACCATCACCACCGATTCTTGGGTACAAAGGATTAAAACCAGAGGTTATCATATCCCCTTCGATATTTCTCCTGTCCCTTCAAAAAACTTTCATGACGTTCCACCCAGTCAAAGGGAAGAAGCAGCACTAGAGATAGAAAAGCTGCTAAGAAAGAGAGTCATTCAAATAGTCCCTCCAGACCAGATAGGATCCAGATTCTACTCAAGACTATTTTTGGTGCCAAAGAAAACCGGGGACTGGAGACCAATTTTGGATCTCAGTGTATTGAACAAGTTTGTGAGAGTACAAAAATTCTGGATGGTCATAATACAGTCTATCCTCCTGCTTTTGGAAAAAGATGATTGGATGTGCTCAGTAGATCTTCAAGATGCATACTACCACATAAAATTGGACAGGCCATCAAGAAGATTTCTGCGCTTCCTGCAGGAGCCAGTCACTACCAGTTTAGAGTACTGCCCTTTGGACTCTCTACAGCCCCCAGAATGTTCACAAAGTGCATGGCAGTTGTCACAGCTCACTTGCGACTTCAAGGATTCTAGGTGTTTCCCATACCTTGATGACTGGCTCATTTCTGCCCCCACCAGACATCTACTGGAAGAAGCCCTGGCATACTCTCCTTGCTGCACAAAGGCTAGGCATAACCATAAACTGCAAAAATCCAATCAACCCCATCTCAGTCGACAGAATTCATAGGGGTTATTATCTTGGACCCAAAGAATTGCAGAGCTGCCATTCCAGAGCACAGAATTTTAAGGATAAAGCAACAACTGATTCCAATCCTTTCAAGGGAGAAATCCATGGCTCACTCGGTTCTACAGCTGTTGAGTTCCATGGCAGCCTCCATCACCAGTGTCCCCCTGACCAGGTTTCTCATGAGGCTTCTACAATGGCTACTGCTCACCCAATGGTATCCCTTTCAGCATCCTCTTTCAGCTATGATTCGAGTAACCCACAGGTGCAAACAGGATTTAAATTGGTGGATGACGCACAATCTGTCATAATGGTCTCGCTCCTTCTCCCCCCAGCAACCCAAGGCCATAGTGACCACGTACACCTCCCTGATGGGGTGGGAGGGGCTATGTCAGGGACAGACCATCCAAGGCACTTGGTCCCAACTGGAGGCCCATTTGCATATAAATGTTCTAGAGCTGAGGGTGATGCTTCTGGCATTGCAAGCATTCCATCTCCTGCTGCCATCTGGGATGATTGTGATTCAATCAGACAACATGGCAGTGGTCTGGTACATCAACAAGCAAGGTGGAACCAAATCTTACCCCCTTTGTCGAGAGGCCATGAGAATATGGCAATGGGCGATGGCTACCAATCGTTTTCTTCTAGCAATGCACATTCCCAGGAGTTCCAACGTGATAGAAGACAGACTCAGCAGGTGCATTCTTCAACCTCATGAGTGGTCCCTGAATCCCTTGATAGTGGCGGAGATCTTCCACCACTGGGGCCATCCTTGCTGCAACCTCTTTGCATCCCCGACCAACTACAAATGCAGCAACTACTTCGCCCTGATTCCACCTCCGGGACAGTCACCCAGGGATGCTCTAGTCCACGATTGGCCCTTGGGTCTTCTTTATGCATTCCCACCCTTTCCCCTCATTCCCCAGTTTCTGAAGAAAGCCTGTCAGTTGAAGAGCAAGGTGATCCTCATAGCACCATATTGACCTCGACAGATTTGGTTCCCCTTCCTTTGGCCTCACCTACTAGATCGACCATGGATTCTCCATCCAACCCTGGAGCTGATCTCACATCCACAGAACCTGATTCATCCCAATTTGAACAGCCTGAAGTTCTCAGCTTGGCTACTCCAATTCCCTTGATTGCCAGGCAGAATGATCTTTCTTTACCAGTACGTGACATTCTCATTGCATCTCATAAGTCTTCCACTAGATTTACTTATCTGAGCTAGTGGAAAAGATTTACCTGTTGGCTGAAAGATAAACAA
Source organism: Protopterus annectens (assembly GCF_019279795.1). NCBI lineage: Eukaryota > Metazoa > Chordata > Ceratodontiformes > Protopteridae > Protopterus > Protopterus annectens. Next base: position 879,507,615 of record NC_056725.1, read on the forward strand.
GTAGATCCCTTCTCAGCAGCAGTGTCAATAATACTAGACTATCTGGCCAACCTTTTCCAATTGGGTCTATTGGCCTCTACCATTAGAGTTCATTTGGCTGCAATTTCCAATTTCCATGGGGGTGTCCAACATTTCTCTCATGTCCCACAAATTGTGCAAGACTTTCATAAAAGGTGTGAATCATCTGAAGCCACCTTTTAGAGAACCTATTCAACCATGGGATTTATCATTAGTTCTACAAGCTCTGACAGTGCCACCCTTCAAACCAGCTTCTTCTTGTGACCTCAAGCATTTGTCATGGAAAACCTTGTTTGTTGTCGCCATTACTTCTGCCAGATGTATTTCTGAGCTTCAAGCTTTATGTATCAAGAGTCTGTACTTGATTTTTCATAGAGATAGAGTGTCTCTGAGAACTAATCCATCATTTCTGCCAAAAGTGATCTCTGAAATGTCCATTAATCAAACCACTGAATTGCCAGTCTTCTTTTCCAATCATTCAAATAGAGGACAGTACTGCCTACATACCGTAAATATCCACAGGCAAATTCGTTTTTACTTAAACAGGACTAGGTCCCTTCGTAAATCTGACCAGCTATTTTTGGCCTTTTCTGGACCTAGATTAGGATCTGTTGTTGCTAAGGTCACATTAGCTAGATGGTTGAAGGACTGTGTGACCTTCATTTATACACAACGTAATATATCATTGCCTACTACCATGAAAGCTCATTCAACAAGGTCGGTGGCAACTTCTGCTGCCTTCCATGCCAGAGCTTCTTTACATGACATCTGTGCAGCTGCAACTTGGGCTACACCTCATACCTTCATCAATCATTACAAATTGGATTTGGCCTCCAGGGGAAGAGCATCTTTTGGTTCTATGGTGCTCAGGAATGTCCTTCCATGAGAGCCTCCCAGGAATAGAAGTAGCTGGTGACTCTGTCCCATGTGTAAGGAATGAACAATGATTAACAATATCAGATAAAGAAGTTATGTCTTACCATAACATTCCATCTGTATTGTTGATCCTTGTTCAGTCATTACGACCCTCCCTCCTTCCCCTTCCTGTGGCTTTTAGTGGATCTCAACATCCAGTTTTCTTAGGTTATTTGACCAGAGGTAGACTCTACCTTCTTTTGACTTGCAAACTCAATCTGAGGTAACAGGGAGAGGGGGATTATGGGTAAGAGTTTAGCTCGAGAGTTTGAAGCTGACGTGCTTGGAAAATGGCCAGCTCGGTTCCGAGGTCAGAACCAATACCCATGCGTAATGACTGTACAAGGATCAACAATACAGATGTAACGTTATGGTAAGACATAACTTCTTTTTATAAATCTGTAGTCAGTATGAGACAATTTCAGAGAGGTAGAATCTTTAATAGTAAATTGTGTCTCAACCCACTTTTTAAAAAGTCTTGCAGTAGGTGTGAGCCTCAGTGGGCACTTATTAGTGGTGTCAGTACTGTCTAGTATACAATTAAAGCCACCACATATAATGAGGTTACCCTTATATACATTTGTAATGTGATCAAAATGTTTTCTAGCAGTTTTTACTCCCATTCCAGGGTTCCAGTAAATATTGACTAGTGTCCAGATTCTGTTATTAAATTTTAGGGTGAGTATGGTTAAAAGTAATTCCGGATCCTTATATATTTATGGGTATGTATACATATATATATATATATATATATATATATATACATATATATATATATATATGTGTATATATGTATGTATATATATATGTATGTATATATGTATATATATATATATATATATATATATATGTGTGTATATGTATATATATATATATATATATATATATATATATATATATATATATATATATATATAGTTCCCCTTTAGAATCTCGAATTGCTGAAAACTCAAACTTCAGATGACCGAACCTAGAAGATCGAATTTTCAGAAACTCAAAATTCCAAAGAGTATGGAAAAGACATTGCAAGAATGTCTTTACAATGTTTTTGCAGGGGAGCAAGCCCCCCTGCACCCCCCACGTGGGGGGCTGTGCCATTCACACACCCCCTACTTAAATATACCAACTCTGAGATCGCACTACAGCGGGGATGAGGGAAATCTCCCGTTCCACGCTGTATGCAGAAGCGGACAACGGGAGGATTTCTGTTCTCCACTATAGTGCGGTCATAGAGCTGATATATTTAAGCAGGGAGAGTGCAGGGGGACTTGGCACCCTGCAAACATGTAAGTGAACCGCTTTTTTTTTTTTTTTTTTTTGTCATTCTCTTCCCTTCACAATTTCGAGTTACTGAAAACTCGAGAGACTGAGCTCGAGCTTATGAATTTCAAGCTTTCAGTGATTCAGTCTTGTGAAGGGGAACTACACATATATATATATATATATATATATATATATATATATATATATATATATATAACATTTGGGGGAGAACGGCACTATTCCTCCATAAGATCATTACCCCTCTGTTTTTAGTCTTATATTGGGCATAAGCAAGAGTGATGTAATTACTAGGGGACCAGATTTCTTTTTCAGAAAGCTTAAAATGTGTTTCTTGCAGGAAAACTACCTGGGCTTTATTAATATTCAGATATTTTAGAAGTTTGACCTCTTCCTTAGATTATTTAGTCCATTAATGTTTAAAGGCATTAAAGATAGCCATTGAAATTCAAGTAAGAAAGAGTAGAGTGAAATGCATGTAACTACTATTATTATAATCCAAAAATACTTTGTCAAGAATATAAAAATGAACTTGATTATCAGTTGATGCCCATGCAACAAAAAAATGCAGTTTGAAGTTATGGAAGTATATAATATATATCAGGCCTATAAGGGAAAATAAATGATAGTAATATATCTAACAAATTGATCATAATAATTGAAATTACTATACACAAGCATGGAATTCAAAGAATTCTTAGTCTGGTGGAAAGACAACGTTCCATCAGACCACTCGAAATTTTTTCTTAATAGCCACCCATACATCAGCTTCCTAGCAGCACAGAGCTCATTTTACAGTTCATGAGATTTGAGTGGACTGGGACTTTGCCTCATAGTATGCTACTGCACTTTGGAAAGTGCATAAAACTATTGAAATTACTGAACATATATACTTCATTGTTTTCAACTCCAGGATTAGAAAACAGGGATGAAAAGAGACTAATTGAAGAGGAATTTAAAACTTTTACATGTTGTTCTCTAAGTCCCGAGAAATGTTCTTTGCTCATAATGGTTGAGTGCTTAAATAGGATAAATCCTTTAAACTCATTTAAGCAGTAATGGCATTGTGTGCACTTAATGATGCTGCAGATGCAGTCTCTTGGGTAGCTGCCACTGGCACAGTACTGGGAAGGCATGTGTAGCTCTGAATGTAACCCTTAGCTGAATACATGAAAAGCAAGTCTTCTGAATGATGTTCTTCGTGTTTCACTGCTGCGGTCATTACATTTGGGTAATCTGGTAGGTTGCCCTCCTCAGTCGGCTTGATTAACAAAGTCTTGGGTCCTGCGTCGGTTGCTGTCCCTTCTTCCATGATGTCAGGTCATCAGGGGTATAAAACATGCAGCCGACGCCATTACATCAGTCATGTTCTTCGTGTTTCACTGTTGCAGTGATTAAATTTGGGCAATCTGCTGGCAGGTTGCCCTCAGTCAGCCTGAATTCCAAAGTCTTGGGTCCTGCGTCGGTTGCTGGCTCCTCTTCCATGTGATGTGAGGGGTATAAAACAAGCAGCCAATGCCATTTTCTTTAGTCTTTCTTGCCGCGCGGTGCCCAAAGCAAAAGCATTTCGCAAGTGCCGGTTGACCGACTCCCGAAATATTCGAGTTTGAGTTTCAGAACCGAAGTCTTCACTAAAGCTAAGTACCCCATTGGGGAAACTTTTTTCTTGCTCCATACCGATGTCAGAAAAAGTTAATAATTGTATTACTTGTGGGAAGCAAATACCTCATAAGGATTTCCATTTATACTGTATTCCTTGCCTAGGCCCTGATCACAACATGCTTGGCTGTCAGTTTTGTGCTAGATTTAACCAATGCACTATTAAGCATCGGTATATTTTTGCCTCAAAGTATTTTTGAAACAGATTTAACTACCCAGAAATGTCATCGGATAGCAATACGACTACCGGAGTACATAAAAAACGCAAAGAAAAGGACAGAGACAGACAGTCGAGGTCCAAAACTGATGACAAAGCTTCTAAGCCAGTCGCCGGTTCGCCAGTACTCAGTGAGGCGCTTTTGCAGCTCCTGATACCCGCTACTTTCGAGTCACAGACCTCTACCGAGACCCATGTGGAGTCCGTCATGCCGCGGGATACTCAAAGTATTGGACCCATGGATGTATCTCCCTCGGATGGGTCTGGAGCCGCTGAGCAGGCACCGGCTTCTGAGGGTGTATTCAGGCCTCAACATTTTTATATGAAACTGACAACAGCTGCAAAACCAAAGACAAAAGCAACTTCTAAAACTAAAAAACTGACGCATGAGCCATGTGCACAGGCCGCTATGCCTAAAAAACAGATGATCAAAATGGCTGAAGACCTTATTACCTTGATCAGGGGTTCCCATCCCCTCCTGATAAGAGGCCTAGGCAAGACACTGATTATGAATCTTCAGGTCAGGTTTCTATTTCTTCTGATTCCTCTTCTGATCAGGAATTACCTATACTTCCCTATGAGAATTCTGATGCAGAGGAGTCTATACCATCTGCATCACCTCCTGAGGATTATTCATTTGGAGAAACCTTGCATACTTTGAGGGAGCATTTTCACTGGGAGAGGCAAGATTTCTCAGAATCAAAAAAGAGGCTCAGGGATTTACTTCTCCCTCAGCGCAGGCCTTTAGCCATACCCCCTGTTTTAGACATTGTGAATGATGTGTTTTCAAAGGCAAACTTGTCCCCTGACTCCTTACCTCCGGCTCGCAGCAAGCCTGACAGATATTACAGGGTCCCTGACTCACACAATTTTTTATTTAGAAACCCTGCTGCTGATCCTGAAACTATTTCACAGGGTTCAAATGGAGTTAAGGCCTCAACAGCAAAAAATTCTACCCCTTCTGACAGAGATTCAAGGGCACTGGATACATGGGGGGAAAAAGGTTTATACATCTGCAACCTTGGCAATTAGGGCCTTAAACTGCCAGTTTCATATGCTCAAGTATCAACAGCATGTTATGGGATTGCTGAAACAGAAAATTATGTTGATTTCTGAATGTGCAGAAAATAAAGAATTGCAGGAATTATTGCATGCAGCTGAACAGGTTGGAAGCATACTTTGCAATGTGGTTTTGATTCCTTAGAGGCCTCCTGCAGGGCCACAGTTACTGGATCTGTGATTAGGAGGCATGCATGGCTAAAAGAGCAAAATTTGCCTGATCATGTTAAAGCTAAATGACTGGATGCACCTTTACAGAATGATACTCTGGTTTTAAGGTAGAAGAGGTTTTAAAGAAAATGGAAGACAAAGCTAAGTCTATGCAAACTGTAAAAGACTTCTTACAAGTGCAGCCAACAAGATTCATTAGACACTGGCCTACAAAAAATTGGTCCTTTCCTGTGTCAGACAGAGCTCAAAGGGTCAAATCCAGATGCCCTAAGGGTTCCAGATACCAGGCACAAGATTCTTACAGGTCAAAGCAATGGGGTGCTTCTACCTACAAATCTGGAGGAGATAAAGCGCAGACCTACAGAAAACAGTCCCAATGACTTCCCTCTGCCTTCACCAAGCACTTACCTTTTGGCAGCACCCTTAGGGGGAAAATTAGCACCTTTTGCTCAAAATTGGCAGTTAATAACCCAGGACAAGTGGGTACTAAACATAGTATCACAGGGATACAGATTCCATTTCCATACTCTGCCAATGGCAAATGGTTGGCCGGATCTGCCAAAAAATCAATAGGCAGAGGCACAGAAACAGTTACATCCCTCATGGATATGGGGGCCATTCAGCCAGTACCAGAACAGGAAAAAGGACAAGGTTTTTACTCAAGACTGTTCTTGGTACCCAGAAAGGACAAGGCCTGGTGGCCAATACTGGATTTATCGATTTTCAGCACATACCTGGACATTCCAAAATTCAAAATGCTGACTTTGCAGCAGCTTCTGCTCATGCTGGGCAAAAATGCTTGGCTGGTGACATTAGACCTAAAACAGGCATACCTGCATGTCCCAATAAGACAATCATGCAGAATATACGTCAGATTCAAGGCTGGCTTAATGCATTACCAATTCTCTGCACTACCCTTTGGCTTATCTACTGCGCCCAGGGTCTTTACAAAGTCCCTGGCACCAGTAATTGCTTTTTGCAGACAAAGAAGTATACAAATATATCTTTACCTGGATGACTGTCTCATTCAAGCAGGGAACAAGGACATTCTTCTTCAACACGTGGTGTTAACATGCCTAAGGTACACAGTAAATGAAAATAAATCACAACTGGTATCCTCTCAAAAGATAACATTCCTGGGTGCAAGCTTGAATACAACTGCCCAGATGGCATACCTCACGCCAGACAAACAAAGGCAACTGACTACTTACTTCAAACTGATGGCAACAAAAAACAGTTATCTGCAAGACAAACTCTGCAGACTTTGGGCTTCATGGCATCCTGCATCCTACTGATTCCGTATGCAAGACTGCATATGAGGAAACTTCAATGGTACCTAAAAAGTTTATGGAGTCAACATTGTCAAAGTCTGGAAAAAATGATTCCTCTCATTCCCTGCCTACAACAGGAGTTTCTATGGTGGGCAAAGGCATGTCACCAAAACATGGGACGGGCCTTCACCCTACCCCCTGCCAGCCAAACCTTAACAGACACATCAGATTATGCCTGGGGGGCCCACATGGGAAGATGCATGCAGGGCATATGGACCCCAAAACAAATGCATCTACATATCAACCAAAAAGAGATGCTAGCTGTTCAAAATGCCCTGACAGCCTTCAAGGACTTACTTCATCCAGGACAACTACTGATAAAGACGGACAACACCATAGTTATGTGGTATGTAAACAAGCAAGGGGGCATGCACTCATACCCCCTTTGTAGATTAGCCATGGCACTGTGGGACACAGCTTTGACTTACCAAATGCATCTTCAAGCTCAATTCCTGCCAGGAAAACAAAATACTCTGGCAGACGATTTAAGCAGAAACCTTATTGACCCTCACGAGTGGAAACTAGATCCACAAGTCTTCAGCATGATAACAAAGAAATGGGGGAGCCTGGACATAGATCTATTTGCCTCTCCTCAAAATTATCAATTGAAAAGATTCTGCACAAGGACTTATCACAGACAAGCATGGAAAGTGGACGCCCTATCCTTCAGTTGGAAAAACATATCAGTTTACACCTTTCCTCTTCTACCTCTTCTTCCCAGGGTCCTACTAAAAGTCAGACAAGAGAAACCAAAGATGATACTGATTGCCCTGGACAGGCCTCGCCAATACTGGTACCCATTCCTAAGGAATTTGTCCAAATACACAACTTGGACCTTACCTCAAAGACCTCAACTGCTGTCCCAGCAAAACAATCAGATCCTGCATAATCAACTCCAGACACTGAACCTGGCAGCATGGCTGATCATGTAGTTATACAAACAACACCTCTCAGTAAAGCTGTGATGGATGTCATTTTGGAAGCCAGAAGGCCTAGTACTAGAAAATCTTATGCTGATAAATGGAAGAGATTCTGTGCTTGGAATCAAGCACAAGGAACTGATACAGCAGAACCAAATATTCCTCAGATATTACAATACTTGACTGAGATGCTTGACAAAGGCCTATCTTTCTCATCAATTAAAATCCATGCCTCTGCCATTTTGGCTCATTACAATACAGAGCCACCAATCTTTTCTCATCCTTTACTAAAGCAGTATCTTAGAGGAGCCAAATACTTTAAGGCCTCCTAGAAGATCACCAATACCTGCATGGGACCTCAATTATGTGTTGGAAAAGCTCACCCTGCCTCCATTTGAACCAGCTGCTACTGCTGATATAGAGTTCTTATCATGGAAAACAGCACTGCTACTAGCAATTACTTCAGCAAGAAGAGTCGCAGGCCCTCATGGCTGTGGAGCCTTTTATCATATTTTACCCAGACAGGGTGTCTCTGAGGACAAATCCTTCATTTATGCCTAAGGTGGTTTCCAGTGTGGCTCTTAACCAAACTATTCATCTGCCAACCTTTTATCCAAATCCGCAGAACAAGGGGAGAGAATTCTGCATTCCTTGGACGTACACAGACAGCTAAGATTCTACTTGAGCAGTACTAAAGCTCTAAGAAAAACTGAGCAATTACTAGTGACATATGCTGCAGGATCAGAAGGAAAGGCTATTTCAAAGCAGACTATTTCAAAGTGGATAAGCCACTGCATTCATTTCTGCTACTTGCACCATGGCAAACCTGTGCCCAAGGGCATTAGGTCTCATTCCACCAGAGCTGCAGCTACTTCAGCAGCCTTTCTCAGAGGAGTACCAACCAAAGACATTCTAGAGGCTGCTACTTGGAGTTCTGTTCACACCTTTACAAAGCATTATCATTTGCCTCTCTACTCTAAGTCCAGGGCAGGCTTTGCCACTGCAGTTCTGCAGGGCCTTATAGCCGCACCTAATGCTGTTTAGCTCCAGCCTCCCATCCATAGCTTTGGGAATCTACCCAAATGTAATGACTGCAACAGTGAAACACGAAGAACATAGTATAGTTGTGTACACTTACCATAAATGTAGATGTTCAAGTGTATTCACTGTTGCAGTCCATGTTACCCGCCCGCCATCCCCCTTTCATTCTGGAGTTTATCTTTCCATCTCTATCTTCTACAACCTATGTGGTGTATTTGCTTGTAGATGAAAGTAAAGTTTATATTTATGTATGTATATATAGTTTATATATATATATATATATATATATATATATATTTTTTTTTTTTTTGCTACCTTTTTGGGGGCACCTGACATCTGGGGCAATAAAAGCTAAAGAAAATGGCGTCGGCTGCTTGTTTTATACCCCTGACAACCTGACGTCATGGAAGAGGAGACAGCAACTGACGCATGACTCAAGACTTTGGAATTCAGGCCGACTGAGGGCAACCTGCCAGCAGATTACCCAAATGTAATGACTGCAACAGTGAATACACTCGACATCTACATTTATGGTAAGTGTACACAACTGTACTTTTCTTGCCATGCAGTGCCCGAAGCAGAAGCAGTTCGCAAGTGCCGGTAGTCCGACTCCAGAAATTTTCGTTTTCGAGTTTCAGAACCGAAGTCTTCAACTTAAAGCTAAGTACCCCACTGGGGAAACTTTTTCTTGCTCCTTTCCGATGTCAGTAAAAGTTAATAATTGCATTACTTGTGGAAAGCAAATACCTCATAAAGATTTTTACTTGTACTGTATTCCTTGCCTAGGCCCTGACAGCAATGTACCTTGCTTTCAGTTTTGTGTTTTATTTAATCAGTGCACTATCCATCGTCGGTACATTTTTGCTTCTAAATATTTCGGTTCTTGGTTTAATTATCCAGAAATTATGTTGGTTAGCCATCCAACTACCGGAATTCCGAAAAAACACAAAGAAAAAGACAGAGACAGGCCGTTGAGGTCCAAAACTGCCGACGATGCTTCTCCTAAGCCAGTTGCCAGTTTGCCGGTACTCAGTGAGGCGCTTTCGCAGCCCCTGATACCCACTACTTCTGACTCGCAGGCCTCTACTGAGACCCATTCGGAGTCTGGCATGCTGTGAGATGCTTCACATATGGAACCCGCGGATGTCTCTACCTTGGATGGGTCCAGAGCTGCTGTGCAAGCACCGGCTTCTGACGGTGTATTCAGGCCTACAGACTTGCATATTAAACTGACTCCACCTTCTATACTAAGGCCTAAATCTCTATCTTTGTCCAAAAAAAAATGATGCCCAGGCCACATGTTCAAGCCCCTTTGCCTAAAAAACAAATAATCAAAATGGCTGAAGATCTTATTACTCTAATCAGGGGTAGTCAACCCCCCCCACCCCCCCTTCTAAGAGGCCTAGGGCTGAGTTTGACTGAATCTTCTGATCAGGACTCTGTTTCTTCTAATTCTTCCATTGACCTGGATTTGTCCACACCTACTTATGAGGATTCTGATGCAGAGGATTCCATTCCCTCTGCCCCCCCCCCCCCCGAGGACTTTTCTTTTGGGGAAAGTTTACATACCTTAAGGGAGCATTTCCAATGGGAAAGTCAGGATTTTTCTGAATCTAAAAAGAGGCTTAGGGATTTTCTTCTTCTCCCTCAGCATAGGCCTTTGGCTATACCTCCTGTACTAGACATTGTTGATGATGTGTTTTCAGAATCCAGTATGGCCCCTGATTCCCTCCCTCCAGCTCCTAGTAAACCTGACAAATACTACAGGGTTCCTGAGTCCCACAATTTCCTTTTCAAAAATCCTGCTGCGGATCCAGAAACCATTTCTCAGGGGCCCAAGGGCATTAAGGCTTCTACTGCTAAAAATCCTACCGCTTCTGATAGAGACTCCAGGGCGCTGGATAGATGGGGTAAAAGGTTTATACTTCTGCAACCTTGGCAATCAGGGCTTTAAACTGCCAATTTCATATGTTAAAATATCAACATCATATTATTGGACTGCTTAAACAGAAAATGATGTTGATTTCTGACTGTGTGGAAAATAAAGATTTACAGGATTTATTGCTTTCTACTGAACAAGTTGGAAAACCTACTTTGCAATGTGGTTTTGATTCTTTAGAGGCCTCTTGCAGGGCTGCTGTTACTGGGTCTGTGCTTAGAAGGCATTCATGACTTAAGGAACAATTTCTGCCTGATCATGTTAAAGCAAAATTGTTGGATGCTCCTTTAAATCAGGACTGCCTGTTTGGCAATAAGGCTGAAGAAGTTCTAAAAAAGATGGAAGATAAAGCTAAATCTATGCAAACTGTAAACGATTTCTTACAAGTGCAACCTCCAAGATTTAGTAGGCACTGGCCTACTAAGAATTGGTCCTTTCCAGCTTCTTCCAGATCCACTCAAGCCAAACCCAGACATACCAAAAGCACCAGGTTTCAGTCCCAAGGGACTTTCAGAACTAAGCAATGGGGGCCTCCACTTCCAAATCTGGAAATAACAAGACACCCCCCTATGGTAAACAGTCTCAATGACTTTCCTTTAAAATTACCAAGCACTTACCTTTTAGCCGCCCCTTTGGGGGGAAAGATTGCTCTTCATGCAAAAAACTGGGAACTCATAACCCAGGACAAATGGGTTTTAAATATAGTGTCCCAGGGATACAGATTTCATTTCCACACATTGCTAACACCAAACAGGTAGCCAGACTTGCCCCCAAATCAGTGGGCAGAGGCTCAGAGACAAGTACTTTCCCTCTTAAATATGGGGGCTATTCAACTGGTACCAGAAGAGGAAAAGGGACAAGGTTTCTATTCCAGGCTTTTCCTGGTACCCAGAAAAGACAAATCATGGCGTCCAATTCTTTACCTGTCTACTCTAAACACCTTTCTGGATATTCCAAAATTCAAGATGCTGACTCTTCACCGGTTACTTCCTATGCTAGGCAAGGATGCCCGGTTGGCAACTTTAGATTTAAAAGAAGCTTGTCTGCATATCCCAATCAGGGAATCTTGCAGAAGATACCTATGCTTCAAGGCAGGCTACTTGCATTATCAATTCTTTACACTGCCCTTTGGCTTGTCTACTGTGCCCAGGGCATTTACAAAGTGCCTGGCTCCAGTAATTGCATTTTGCAGACAAAGAAATATTCAAATGTATACATACCTGGACAATTGTCTAATTCAGGCAGAAACCAGGCCATACTTCTAAATCACCTGGCTTTTGTAAAAAGGGTTCTAACTTGTCTATGGTACACCATAAACAAAAAGAAATCACACCTGGTACCCTCTCAACAGATTACATTCCTGGGTGCAAGCTTGAACACAACTTCCCAGATGGCTTTCCTCACACCAGAAAAGCAAATTCATTTGGTAACTTACTTCAAACAAGTGGCCACAAAAACCCTGCTCTCTGCAAGACAAGTACTGGAAGCCTTGGGGTTCATGGCCTCCTGCATTCTTCTAATTCCATATGCAAGACTGCATATGAGGAAACTTCAGTAGTACTGAAAAAGTCTATGGAGTCAACATTGTCACAGCCTGGAAACAATGATTCCTATCATACCTTGCCTACGCCTGGAGTTCCTATGGTGGGCAGAGGCCTGCCACCAAAACAAGGGACTGCCATTCACACTATCCCCTGCCGCCCAAACCCTAACTACAGACGCATCAGACTATGCATGGGGGGGGCTCACCTGGCAGGGAAGTGCATTCAGGGCAAATGGAACCAAATCAAATGCACCTACATATAAATCAAAAAGAAATTTTAGCTGTTCAGAATGCTCTGACAGCCTTCAAGGACTACATTCATCCAGGACAACTACTGGTAGATGGACAACACCATGGTTATGTGGTACGTAAACAAGCAGGGGAGGGTACACATTCCTACCCCCTCTGCAGACTAGCCATGGCATTGCGGAACACGGCCTTGAGCTACCAAGTGCAACTTCAAGCTCAATTCCTGCCAGGAAAACTGAATACACTGGCAGACAGACTAAGCAGATTTCTCATGGACCCACATGAGTGGAAACTGGAACCACGGATTTTCAACATGATGACAAGCAAATGGGGAGCCCAAACATAGATCTATTTGCCTTCCCCCAGAACTACCAGTTGGACAAATGTTGCACAGGGACTCCTCTCAAAAAAGCCTGGAAAGTGGATGCTCTGTCCTTCAGCTGGAAAAACCTATCAGTCTACGCCTTTCCCCCTCTGCCTCTGCTCTCCAGAGTTCTGCTAAAAGTCAAACAGGACAAACCAAAAATTATTTTGATTGCTCCAGACTGGCCACGCCAACACTGGTACCCACTCCTGCGCAGTGTGTCACAAATATCTTCATGGCACCTGCCTCAGACACCTTCCTTGCTGTCTCAGCAGGAGAACCAAATTCTGCACCCTCAGCTCCCAACATTGAAGCTTGCAGCTTGGCTAATCACTTAACTTCACCCTTAGTATCCCTCAGCAAACCTGTGATGGATGTCATCTTGGAGGCAAGAAGACCTAGTATTAGAAAATGTTATGCTGACAAATGGAAAAGATTCTGTACCTGGAACCAGTCTTTAGGGATGAGCACAGCAGCACCCAATTTACCACAGATTTTGCAATACTTAACTGAGATGCTTCACAAGGGCCTGTCTTTTTCCTCTATTAAAATACACACTTCAGCTATTTCAGCTCACTATAACACAGAACCACCCCTCTTCTCTCATCCCCTGCTCAAGCAGTATCTCAGAGGGGCAAAGAACTTGAAACCACCCAGGAAAGCCCCTACCCCTGCCTGGGACCTTAACTTTGTTTTGGAGAAGCTCACTCTACCTCCTTTTGAGCCAGCTGCTACTGCAGACTTAAAATTTCTTTCTTGGAAAACAGCCTTCCTTTTAGCAATCACTTCAGCTAGAAGGATATCTGAATTACAGACCCTTATGGAAGTGGAGCCTTTCATCATCTTTCATGCGGACAGGGCATCTCTAAGGATCAATCTATCCTTCATGCCCAAGGTGGTTTCCAGTGTGGCTCTTAATCAGTCCATTCATTTGCCAACCTTCTTTCCCAATCCACAGAACAAAGGGGAACAGATTATGCATTCCTTGGACGTGCACAGACAACTTAGATTCTACTTGGACAGAACTAAATTTCGAAGAAGATCTGAACAATTGCTGGTGGCATTTGCTGCTGGGGCAGAGGGGAAGGTTATTTTGAAACAAGCCATTTCTAAATGGATAAGCCATTGCATTAATTTCTGCTATAAGCACCATGGAAAACCTATCCCCAGGGGATCAGATCTCATTACACCAGGGCTGCATCTACTTCTGCAGCCTTTCTTAGAGGTGTTCCTACTAGGGGATATTCTAGAAGCTGCTACTTGGAGTTCAGTGCATGCTTTCACCAAGCATTATCATTTACCAATTTTCTCTAAATCCAGAGCTGGCTTTGCCACTGCTGTCTTGCAGGGTCTTATAGCTGGTCCTAATGCTGTATAAATCCATTCCCCCCAACCATAGCTTTGGGAATCTACCCAAATGTAATGACTGCAACAGTGAAGCACGAAGAGCATAGTACAGTTATCTACACTTACCATAAATGTAGATGTTCAAGTGTATTCACTGTGGCAGTCCTGGTTACCCTCCCTCCAGCCCCCTGTTTTTCTCTTACTATACCTCTACTTTCTTTTACTATGCTTAAAAGCCTTTTTGGTGTATTTTCTTTTGATTGGAGGTATATTTTTCTGTTTTTAATTTGATTTTGCTCCCCATTTGGGGGGCACCTGACATCTGGGGCAAGAAAAACTGATGTAATGGTGTCGGCTGTATGTTTTATACCCCTGATGACCTGACATCATGGAAGAAGAAACAGCAACTGACGCAGGACCCAAGACTTTGTTAATCAGGCCGACTGAGGGCAACCTGCTAGCAGATTACCCAAATGTAATGACTGCAACAGTGAATACACTCGAACATCTACATTTATGGTAAGTGTACACAACTGTACTTTCCTCAAGATGGTGAAACTCTTTGGACCGTGGGCTTACAAGATTTTGGGAATCTGGAAGAGAAGTCACTAGCAGAGTCTGCTACATATTCCATCATCTTCTTCCTGTGCATGTCAGGAATTATCCCAATGAACTGGAGTCAGATCAGGAAAAGGTAAAAAGCCAAAGGGGAGAAAAGTTTCAAGAAGAAATTACAGGTTAAGAATGGGAGGCCAACAACACTTTAGCCTGCCAAAAACTGACCGCCTGGCACCTTCCAAACATTTGGAGGGAGACTAAATGCTTGTCTGGAAGAGCAGATGTCCATGTCCAACAGATAGGTACTGGATGTTGTCCTCAGGGATGTGAAAGGTCCCAGCAAGTCAAGGGTACCTCATTCCCATTTTGCATCTTATGTTGCATCAAGTAACAATTGAAGTTTCCCTGGACACAAGAAACCAAAGGTTTTTACTAAAGGTTGGTTCCAAGAAAAGATTGCCTGTTAGTTCATTGTTGGAGAATCAGATGCAGAATGGGTACAATGAGGTGCTCTTTTCTGCAGGAGGAGCACTGACTTAAATTTCAAATTATATTTTGTTGCAGTGATGTCCAGTGTCCATTTAACTGTGATTTAACCTTGCTGTTTCAGACAATCTCCCATGGTTGGTGGTTGCTTAGGACTGGTGCGGGGGAGGCTTAATCTGAGATGTTTACAGCTGATTTTTTTTTTGTTTCTTTGGGGGGGTTGTTGGTCTTCTGGCTGCACCTTATTTCCTTCTTTCTTTCTTTCTGTAAAAACTTGCTACCTTTGGGTGTTTTCCCTTGCCTGGCTTTGTTCCTACTTACTTAGGATAATTCCTAGCATACTTTGGAAGAGTTTAGTGGACTGCATCCATGATGTTTCTCTTTCTCTTCCAGGCTGTTAAAAAGACCTCATTGGCCTATAGTCCAAAAACAGTTCCTGGTTTAAGGGGCATTCAAAAGTTGGCTGGCCTCAGCTAATGGCTATGTGTAGAGACTTGCATGACTTAATGTAGTGCTGGTGACAGCTCTCTTATAGGATGTGTCCATACCATCATAAGCACAATTATACTATCTCTTATTGAAAAACTGTTGGAGCTGTATGAGTGAGGCTTTGTGAGTCCACTGTGAGGTCAATTGCCAACACTCCTGTAAAATTGCCTGTCTGCTGCAGTTCATTGTTATAATAACTACTGAATTATCACCTTGCAGAATCGTAATTCTAGCACTAATAACAGAGACTTTCACCTTCCCACTTATTCTGCAAAACTCCGTATCTGGAGTAAGAGATTGAATTCCTGGCCTAGGTACACTGTGGGGTCTGGTGGTCTGGCCACTATGACCAAACAACTGATGGAAAGAGTGAAAAAACAAGACAAAAACCACAAGATATATTCACTCTAAAGGACCCAAATAAGGGTATGAGTACAGCAACCAAGTTTCAAGAAATAATCCACTGGTAAATACAAGATTGTGACACCAGAATCACTTGTTTATACCAAAAGATTTAATAACGCTTTCCCGAAAGGACATACGTTTTCGAGCTTCTTCATCAGAAATACATTCAAGTATGATCAGTGCTGCTTATATACAACAGAATAAAAGTGAATAATTGAATGATTTGAATCACTTGATTAAATTAAATATTTAAAACATTGAATTTGAATCTAAAGTTAAAAACACATAGATATTTATTTCTTCGTATAAAGGACATATGCTTAAAATATTCCAAGTAAAAACATTTGGTATAATTCATGTGCCGGTTATTGTAGAACTCATGTTAAAACAGATAATACACAGTACTTGTGAAATATTGTGTTTGTTGTTATGTGCTGCATTTAATTTGCCAGGGTTGTTAATATAGTCTTTGTCTCCATCTAGTGACCAAAATAGACATTACAATTTGGCTGCTCTCAATTTTAATACAGGCACTATAGAGAGCATGTCATTTAAACCAGGCTCCCTGGTAGCATCCAAAACTATCTGCCAATATAGTTCTCTGTACTCCAATTTAGTTTCCCACATGCCACCCCTGATTTCTTTGGGCACAATTTCAAGTACAAAAAAAAGAAAGGTGGAATTAGTACATTTTTGTGAATGTCGGAATAAAGCATTGTTGATGTTCCCCTTTCTAATTTCGTAATTGTGTTCATAGATTCTGGATTTTAATTTCCTTTCTGTTTTTCCAACATAGAAGGAAGAACAGGAGTGGCATGTGGCAATGTACACTACTCCTTGGGTGTTACAATTGGCAAAAGCATTACTGATGATAGTTTTGTTGCGATCTGGAATAGTTAATAATGAACCAGTTTGAATATGTTGGCACTGTGAACAAGATCCACACTTGAAAGTTCCCTTTTTGTGGTTTTGAAAATTAACAGTGCCTGTTCCACCAAATTCAAAAATGTTTTTTAAATTGATATCTCTTCTATATACAAATTTAATAGGTTCATTCTTCAGGTTGTCCAGATCTGTAATTTCTTGGAATTTTTCCCATTCGTTATTTAAGACCCTTTTGAGTATAAAGGAATCCCCAGTATAGTCCATAACATATGCTGAAGAATAATTGTTGACTGTACTGGATGAAGCTGTATCATTGGATGCACTTGTTGACGCAGGTGGAATGTTGTCATTATTTTTATAACACCCTAGAATGGGGGAAAATCTATCCTTCCGGCCTTCTAACACAGTATCATACACTTCATCACATAAGAAGGAAGGGTATCCCCTTTCCTTGAACATATCAATAATAAACCTGCTATCCAATAAATAATCTGCATCCTCAGAGGTCATCCTACTGGATCTAATTAATTGACCTTTTAAAATATTCTTCTTTTGTCCAAACGGATGACCGCTGGAAAAATGAAGGTAGGAGTTGGAAAAAGTCTGTTTTCTGTATACCTTAGAAATAAAATGATTATCCCCTTTCTTTAATAGTATATCTAAAAAATTGCATTCATCATAACTAATAGTATATGTGAAATTCAAAAAATTAGTACTCGTTTTTATATATTCCAAGAATTTATAAAACCTTTCCAGGGTATCTGTCCAAAAAATAATAATGTCGTCAAGGAAACGTTTGTATAAAACCCAAGAATTACTAAATTCACTGGAAATGATATATTGTGTTTCCCACCAGGAAAGAACAATGTTGGCATAGGTTGGGGAGCATTTTGCCCCCATTGCCACTCCTTTTTCCTGCTTATAAAATTCTCCCTGGAAAAACATAAAATTATTTCTTAACACAGTTTCCATTAAAACTAAACAAGTCCTAAATGTATCATCATTTACTTCTCCATGATGCAACATACATTCCTCAAGCCATGCTAACCCAGTATCATGGGGTATGCTACCAAAAAGATCAACGATGTCTAAGGTAATGAAAATTATATCATGAGAAAACAAGTTAGACCTAATATGTCTCAAAAAATCCCACGAGTCTTTAAGAACAGTGGCACCTTTGTTAGATAAACCTTTTAGTTTAACATCCACATACTTGGCTAAAGGTGTAGTGATAGAGCCCTCAGATGCCACTATCAGCCGCAGTGGTGGATCACAAGGGTCTTTGTGGACCTTAGGGATCCCAAAAACTGAAGGTACCCTTGGGTTTTGATTGTGAAGATAGTTGAAGGTATCCAAATCTATACTGCCTTCCAATAATAGGTCATTAAGTATAATATAAATTTTACTTTTAGAAATGTTAATCTCATTCAGGGAGGCTTTAGAGTATTGGGAAACTTCATGTAAACACTGTTTCATTTTGGATTCATATAAAATCGCATCCATTAATACAGCACCCCCCCCCCTTGTCTGGTTGCATGATTCTAATATTTCTGTTGTTCTTCAAAATTGTTAACAATTCCTGTTCTTTTTTTGTTAGATTAGAAAACACATAATGGGAACCTACTGTTTTTCTAATTTCTCTCTCCATAACACGTTCTAAATTTTTTAATTGTGGGTGTAAGGGGGGATTGTAGATACTTTTTTTCTTTAACTGTGCATCTTGGTTGGTATTGAAGGGAATAGAAGTTTGATTACCAAACATCGTACTCAAATTCTGCTTTCTTATGAACATTTTGAGATCCACAATGGCTCTAGGAATATTGGTCTTCCTTAAGGGAATAAATTTGAAACCCTTTATAAATAATTCAAAAAGTTCAATCGAGATATCTAAAATACTATAATTGAAAATTTTATATTGTTTAAATTCAAAAATATTGGGACTTTGTTGTATGATATCTCCCCCTTGAATCACTTCCTGTAGTTGTTCCTGGGGGGGTAGTAAGGTTGATTGTAAAATACTGGTGGTCGATTCCGTAACCTGTTCGACCTGCGTAGTGGGGGGACATATTCTAAAGGGTATTCTGTTTCATGTATTTCACCCTGACTGTGGTTAGAATTAATATCACCATTATTATTGGTTACATCAGAATTAGCTACTAATTCCCCTCTAAATGAATTGTGTGGCTTTGGTTTGGGATATGCATTCCCCGATTGGTAAGCTTGAATGTCCCTCTCCAATTTGGAGACCTTTCTTTTCATATTTTTGATACATTCCTTCTCAATATTGGTGAAAATGCTGTTATAAATCGCCCTCTCTGATTGCACATTATACAATAAATCACTAGTAATTTTGGTATTCACTTGTGTTATTTTACTGACTAAATGTTCCCTAACCCTGTCATTTTCAGCTACAATAGCTTTAACAATTTCTAATCCACAATTGTCAAAAATTTGAATTAATTGTTGGTGGAAAACAGAGTTTTCTTCCACCCTGTTTGGATACCTGCACACACGCAAGCCTTTGGGTACAATCCCTTTATTAATGCATTCCTGTAGGTATGTTGAATCACATCCTAATCTCTCATATTTGTCTACATAAAAGTATAAGATATCAAGATTCTCTTTATAAGACATTGAGGCGGAATGAATATCATTAGAATCACTGTTAGCTAGTTCCATACTAAATTTTTTGTTAAGAAACCCTTGTAAATCAAAGGGTAAACTTGCAGAATAAAAGTCACCTTGTCTGCGTGTAAAACGCATTTCGCGTTGGCTTCTTGGTTCAGCAGCTGGTAAAGATTGTCCAAAGGTGTTGTTGACACCGTCCGATACTCCGGTGCGTAGAAGCCTAGGAAATTCATCATAATCGTCAATATTGGGCAAAGCTGGAGTTAATGCTGGTTCAAGGTTATTCTCCTGAACAGTTGGAAGTGAGCGTTCACCATTGCGAGCGTGATCTGAACCAGGAAGTATATTCGAAGAGGGTACACTAACAGGAACTGCTCCTGAAGTAACTTTGCGTTGAACGGAAGTGTTAAGACACTCGTTGACCAAGTGAGTAATGGAAGAACAAACGGGAGTTAAAAGTTCCACAAGTTGGGACAATTGTCCAATGACCTTACGTAATTCTCCTTTCTCTGTCATAATGGACTCGTTGCTGTTCTCTGCCCCTGGAGCCTCCGCCATCAAAACTCGACCAAAACCAAACAACTGATGGAAAGAGTGAAAAAACAAGACAAAAACCACAAGATATATTCACTCTAAAGGACCCAAATAAGGGTATGAGTACAGCAACCAAGTTTCAAGAAATAATCCACTGGTAAATACAAGATTGTGACACCAGAATCGCTTGTTTATACCAAAAGATTTAATAACGCTTTCCCGAAAGGACATACGTTTTCGAGCTTCTTCATCAGAAATACATTCAAGTATGATCAGTGCTGCTTATATACAACAGAATAAAAGTGAATAATTGAATGATTTGAATCACTTGATTAAATTAAATATTTAAAACATTGAATTTGAATCTAAAGTTAAAAACACATAGATATTTATTTCTTCGTATAAAGGACATATGCTTAAAATATTCCAAGTAAAAACATTTGGTATAATTCATGTGCCGGTTATTGTAGAACTCATGTTAAAACAGATAATACACAGTACTTGTGAAATATTGTGTTTGTTGTTATGTGCTGCATTTAATTTGCCAGGGTTGTTAATATAGTCTTTGTCTCCATCTAGTGACCAAAATAGACATTACAATTTGGCTGCTCTCAATTTCAATACAGGCACTATAGAGAGCATGTCATTTAAACCAGGCTCCCTAGTAGCATCCAAAACTATCTGCCAATATAGTTCCCTGTACTCCAATTTGGTTTCCCACATGCCACCCCTGATTAACACAACATATCACAATATGGGAAACACAATATATCATTTCCAGTGAATTTAGCAATTCTTGAGTTTTATATAAACGTTTCCTTGACGACATTATTATTTTTTGGACAGATACCCTGGAAAGGTTTTATAAATTCTTGGAATATATAAAAACGAGTACCAATTTTTTGAATTTTACATATACTATTAGTTATGATGAATGCAATTATTTAGATATACTATTAAAGAAAGGGGATAATCATTTTATTTCTAAGGTATACAGAAAACAGACGTTTTCCAATTCCTACCTTCATTTTTCCAGCGGTCATCCGTTTGGACAAAAGAAAAATATTTTAAAAGGTCAATTAATTAGATCCAGTAGGATGACCTCTGAGGATGCCGATTATTTATTGGACAGCAGGTTTATTATTGATATGTTCAAGGAAAGGGGATACCCTTCCTTCTTATGTGATGAAGTGTATGATACTGTGTTAGAAGGCCGGAAGGATAGATTTTCCCCCATTCTAGGGTGTTATGAAAATAATGATAACATTCCACCTGCGTCAACAGGTGCATCCAATGATACAGTTTCATCCAGTACAGTCAACAATTATTCTTCAGCATATGTTATGGACTATACTGGGGATTCCTTTATACTCAAAAGGGTCTTAAATAAGGAATGGGAAAAATTCCAAGAAATTACAGATCTGGACAACTTGAAGAATGAACCTATTAAATTTGTATATAGAAGAGATATCAATTTAAAAAACATTTTTGAATTTGGTGGAATAGGCACTGCTAATTTTCAAAACCACAAAAAGGGAACTTTCAAGTGTGGATCTTGTTCACAGTGCCAACATATTCAAACTGGGTCATTATTAACTATTCCAGATCGCAACAAAACTATCACCAGTAATGCTTTTGCCAACTGTAACACCCAAGGAGTAGTGTACATTGCCACATGCCACTCCTGTTCTTCCTTCTATGTTGGAAAAACAGAAAGGAAATTAAAATCCAGAATCTATGAACACAATTACGAAATTAGAAAGGGGAACATCAACAATGCTTTATTCCGACATTCACAAAAATGTACTAATTCCACCTTTCTTTTTTTTGTACTTGAAATTGTGCCAAAAGAAATCAGGGGTGGCATGTGGGAAACCAAATTGGAGTACAGGGAACTATATTGGCAGATAGTTTTGGATGCTACTAGGGAGCCTGGTTTAAATGACATGCTCTCTATAGTGCCTGTATTGAAATTGAGAGCAGCCAAATTGTAATGTCTATTTTGGTCACTAGATGGAGACAAAGACTATATTAACAACCCTGGCAAATTAAATGCAGCACATAACAACAAACACAATATTTCACAAGTACTGTGTATTATCTGTTTTAACATGAGTTCTACAATAACCGGCACATGAATTATACCAAATGTTTTTACTTGGAATATTTTAAGTATATGTCTTTTATCAAATAAATATCTATGTGTTTTTAACTTTAGATTCAAATTCAATGTTTTAAATATTTAATTTAATCAAGTGATTCAAATCATTCAATTATTCACTTTTATTCTGTTGTATATAAGCAGCACTGATCATACTTGAATGTATTTCTGATAACGTATGTCCTTTCAGGAAAGCGTTATTAAATCTTTTGGTATAAACAAGTGATTCTGGTGTCACAATCTTGTATTTACCAGTGGATTATTTCTTGAAACTTGGTTGCTGTACTCATACCCTTATTTGGGTCCTTTAGAGTGAATATATCTTGTGGTCTGGCCACTATGCTCACTAAAAAAAAAGTAGTATCTGGAGGAAAAGAGTTAAAAAAGCAAATTTTTTTGTGACTGACAGACCTCTGATGATTATTGAAGGAGGTGAGCTGTTTTCTCACCCAGTTTTGGCATCCAGCACTGCTTGTCCTTCTAGCATAACCCCTGAAGTGGCTGTCATGCCTACCTCAGACCATCTCCTTAAGTGGAGCAGCTTCAGGCATCAACTTGCTCTTTACCCACTTACAGACACTGGGTTCTGATGTTAGAATTCTGGCTACTGGTGGGGATGTCCTGCATTTTTTTTTCTGAAGAGCTGCCTGGGGACTGGATCCAGTTTGCAGCTGTTGACCTGTGACCTGAGGCCATTTTGGACAACACCACTTCCAATCCCAGGCCCAGGTTGCCAAAGAAGTTTGTCATATTCTCAGCTGCATAGAACTAAGCCACCGTCCTTTTCAGTCCTACCTGCAAGAATTGTTCAGACTGGCTGAGGATCTCCTGGATGTCATTAAATACAGGCAGTGATACCCTGAAAAGATCCCATGAATATCTCCTGTAACAAAAGGACCCCCCCTCCATGCACACACACAAAAATATTTCCTTATTTTTTGGGAAGAGTCTGCATGTGTTGATCAGCTTTCATCAGAATGTTATGGCATCTTTGAGTCTGAGGACACTTTGGGTTCAACTTCAGTACCTAAGAACTGTAAAGGATACTTTGCGCAGAATGTAAGAGTTCATTAATTGGGAGTTGGAGGAATATTTCCATTTCAAGAAGAGATTCAATTTCTTGCATTTCAGAGCTGAGATCCCTAGATAAAATGTCTATTTTTGTCTGTTTCAAATGTATGGTTCTCGTATCTGACCTCTGCACCAATTTCAAAGCGACTTCAGATACTGAGCTCTGACTCCTCCCCTACCGATAATTTCCTGTACTCCACATTAGTTGCTTAGATCTTGTTTGCTGCTTGAAGACAATGGACTTGTGAAAGAGCTGTCCATTCTGCATGCTGTATCCTTTTGGGTTAAAATTACTCCTCCTATTGAGAGTTTCTTTTCTCTTTTTTTGCATTTAACATCCTTTTTCGGCCTTTTGACTAAGATGAAGCATAGTATCAGTATTAGCTGTTAGTTTGCTTAGGCAGTTCAGGTTTCTCTGTCCTCTTTTTTTTCTACTTTGTTTATAAAAGTTATACATATAGATATATATATATTTATATATTAGTCTTTATTTTATTTTATTGTTATTTATTTGTAGCTTGTTAACTGGGAAAGTCCATTGAGCCATAGTGAGCCCTTTCTCAATGGAGGCCCGGGGACAAAAGCTCCAAGTATATACATAAAAATATATATTGGCAGTAAATTCAATTATTAATACAATAAATTGTAGTGACAACAGTAACTGAGATTTTACACAATTTTTACACAGAATAACACAGTTATTACACAATTTAAACAATATAAAAACAAGACTGAAGGGTTAACTAGTCTTAGTAATTTTTGTCTGTTCAGAGTAGGAATGGTGTCTTGGACATAATCTTCACTTTTTCTTTAGGTTCTTCCCACCATGTCTGAATCCTCCAGATTCAAAAACTGTTTAAAGTGTAGGCATAAATCCCACTGCAGGATCCACACTCCATATGTGTATATTGTTTGGGTGCCACACATTAGGATGTGGACTGTCATTCCTGTGCCACCTTTAGTGACAGAGCCCTTTAGATAAGAAGAGACAAGCTTGTTTTGAAGGGATTCCTTCCAGCACAGACAGGGGCTACTCCTTTGACTTCTTCTGCATTCCTCTCCAAGAAAGATCAGCATTAACCGAAATATAAGGAGTAAAAAAAGACAGAGTTGGACAAGGATAGGAGGGAGAAAGAGAACCCTTAGGATGGTAAGGTTAAAGACAAACTCACCAGGAGTCAACAGGACTGTAATACTTTCTTTGCAGTAGGAATCGAATTCTCAACCCTGCAAAGGTCTTTCTGTAGTAACCTGAAATTAGGGAAGAAGATCTGGTTCTGTGAATCAGAGTTCATACCATGGCTTCCAAAGTGATAGACCTTTCTGTGGCAGAGGGGGAGGCAATACTAACAGATGATGCCCTAGAGGCAGAGGAGGACCACATAATCCGGGCTTTTAAGGTCCTTTTACCAAGAAAACCCATCAGCTCCCATGAACGATTGCCCAATTACTGCACTCTGGAGGCAGTTGGGAACATTTATGTTTGCATCCTCATGGCACAGAATAAATTCAGATTCATGTGTGCTAAAGATAATATTCAGATGATATTCAATTTTCTTTTCCCTTTCACCTCTGAAAAAGAAGAAAGTCCCCAATATTCCACCCAATCAATGGGACTTTGCAGCCATTGAAATTTCATAGCTGCTAGAAAAAGGTCATCCAGCTGGTCCTCATGACCAGTTAGACTCGCGTTTTAGATTCTTTTTAATACATTTATTTTGTACTTTTCCTTTTTATTTATCTGCATATATTCTACATTTTTCTGTCTATGCTGAGATTTTTAGTTTATTATTTGCGATAGTGCATGATAGATCCTGATATGTTCTAATAGTGCACATTGCTTTTATCACATCTATTTTTCTGAGTATTTTGTTGATCTGTTCCCTCTTCTATACTCTTCTAACAGTGACACTTCTCATCTTAGTTGCTTTATAGTTTTCTTTATTTGATACTTCCATGATGGTATTCAAGTTCTCCCCTTCCTTTCCCTCACTACCCCATGTTCTTGTGGTAGAACTTTATCAGTTATTAATTTAGCTGCACAGTAATATATCCTGTTTACTTATGTTATATCGCATGAATTTCTCTGGACAGTCCTAATTACTGTGTTCATTTCTTTTATCAAACTTCTAACATTTTGGGTTTTATTGACCTTCTGTGGTCTATTTCTTTCATTGATCTTAATATGTCTCTATTAAGTCAAGCAACTCTTCTCTTAGCTCATTTTCTTCTAAACTGAGGGCACATTTTTTGTTTTTCATTTCCTGTGGGCATTCTATAGAAGGTCTGTTGCATCTTCCTGTGGTGCATTCTCAACGTCATCCTGTGCCATCCGTTACTGTGTCATATGAGAACTCACTGGCCTATCATTCCTCAACATTAACTGCGTCAGAGTTTCCACCGTTTCCTGTTCCTTCCCTTGCTGTCCAGATTCAAGTGAATGCTTATACTGGTTTTCTGTGGAAGGCTCCAAAATATTTTCATATGGCACCTGACCAATTGCATCCCATTCCACTGTTTTCCCCTTAATTTGGAGTTACATTGCTCTGTCCAGTTGTGGTGCTTTCTGAATTAAATTTTCTACATTGAAGCCTTCACTTTGGAGGTACTTTATGACCTCAGTTTCTATTTCTTTAACTTCTCCATTACTGATCTCCCTTTCTACTTTTCCTGTTTGTCTTATTTTTTGTATTGTACAGTTTTCCATGTCCAGAGTCCTTTGGCTGTATTTCTCTTCAAATATCTTTGGTGCTGCTCTTTTTGTATTGATTAGTTTTGCTTTCTCCTTTGCATAGATATCACACCATATTACATCTCTTTCTTTCCCATGTCCATATTTCTTCTTCAGATGTTTCCTGATCTTCTTGTTTCTCTTTACTTTTGTCGACTCGTTCTATCATGCTGTGATTTAACCTGTGTTAGACCTTCTATATAAAAGCATTCACTTCTCAGGCACTCCATAACTTCAACTTCTATTTTTTTAACTTCTACTTTACTAATCGTCTTTTCTACATTCCCTCCTTGTGATATTATTTTTTATTGTGAATTTTCCATATCTGGATGCCATTGCTTGTATTTTTCTTTGAATATCTTTGGGGCTGCCTTCTTTATGTTGATTAATTTGGCTTTTGCCTTTGCATAAATATTGCACCATATCAAATCTCCTTCCCATGTCCATATTTCTTTTTTATATGTTTCAAAAAATATCTAGGTATCTTTTTTAGTTTTTGACCTACTATATAAATACAGACTATATATCAGTGTCGCCTTGGTGAGGTTTTGTGAAAAACAAGGTCCGCCTCATGAAGGTACTCACCAAAACTTGAGGATGAATTTAATTTCAGCACTACTGCTCTCCTTTGCTTGCTGAATTTTCACCTCTCAATTCAGATCCTTCTCATGAGGAAGGATGACTGGCTGTGCTCTGTAGATCTCCAGGATGCCTACTATCATTGCAAAATACCATGAGATTTCTCTGCTTCTGGCTGGTAGTCAATCACTACAATTTCTGAACACTGCCATTCAGTCTCATCACAGCCCCCGGGGTGTTCACCAAAATGATGTCAGTGGTAGCAGCTACATCGACTGGGGATCCAAGTATTCCTGTACCTCGATGATTGTGTCCTAACTGTTATCTCCAGACATCTACTGTTGTGACACCTGAACCAGGTGCTCCTGTTGTTGCTGGAATAACTGTAAACCTGTCAAAATGTTGACTGACTCCAAGACACAAGAGCACAGACTTTATAGGATGCCACCTAGATACCAGCCAGCAGACAGTCTTCCTCAGCCCAGAGTTCTGTCACTTCATCTCACAGTCTTACAAGTACTACATAACCCACAACCACCAGCAAGGTTAGTTCTGCATCTTTTAGGCCTCATGGTGTCCATAATTCTAATGGTCCCCCTAGCCAGATATTACATGATAGTACTGCAAATATCAGTTAGGACACAATCATCGAGGTACAGAAATACTTGGATACCCAGCAGATGTAGCTGCTACCACTGCCATGTAAAAATAGACAACAAACTCAGTTATGAACCCCATATCCTAAATGCTATAAAAAACACATTTTAAATTAGGCAAGCTATACCGCCATAAACTTTACCTGGACAACAATACCAAAACTAAACTAGCCAGCACATTAATTACTCATCCCCTTTCTTCTATATGGTAGTGCAATTTTTACCAACTTACACACATCCCTTACAAATAAACTACAATCATGCTACTATAAAATAGCCAAATTTCCCAATGGAACATCATATCGCTGTCACCGCTGCCAAGCTATCAATAATTTTAATTGAATAGAATTTTCCCAACACCTCCAGTATACCCAACTTGCCATAGCACACAAGCTAATGTACAAACCCAATGACTGCCCATGCACTCAACTCAATCCTACAAACTTATATTCATACCAGAACTCTAAAATCCTCCAACAAATACCTACTAACCATAACTAAACCCAACAAAAGGGCAGGGAAATGTCTATTCCCATATCATTGCAAAGTTATGGAACAACCTACCATCTCACATAACTCAAAATGACCATGCTAAAACCTTCAAAACAGCCTTAAAATCACACTACCTAAATAATCCATCATGTACCTGCCACACAAACAAACCACCATAAATACTTTACTTACTTGTAACTACTAACTTCAAACTCCATAAATGTGCAAAATAAAACAAATGTCCACTCTTTCTTCAAATATACATTCTCTGTATAAACGTTATGATATGATTAACTTGTTCTATATTTGCTTTATATACTCACTTTATTTAGAATTTTTTCCCGAATTTTTTTATACCAATCATTGTCAAAAATGTCTGTTTTATAAATGTATTAAGTGTACTGTGGAGCTTTTCTCCCCGGGCCTCCACTGAAAATTAGTTCTCTGACCCAGTGGACTTTCCCAGTTAACAAATGTCAGTAAATAAATGGACTTCAGCAGTACAATGGTCTTGGTCTATCTACCCTTTGCAGACCTGAGTCATTTGAATCTAAACAACACATTGCATGATGGGTAATATTCCCAGCTGTAATCAAGGGCCATTCTTACCAAATGGAATCATTGATTGCAATAGTAGCCATGGACTTCTCCCTTCTAGGGTGGGGGGGGTGGACTTCGAAGGGAGGATGGTCCAAGGTACATGGGTATCACTAGAGATCAGTCTTCACATTAGTGTCTTTGATTTGAGGGCAGTTTTGTTAGCACTGCAGACATTTCAGGACCTCGTCCCCAGGGATGTAATTTCCTTACAGACCGACACCATGGCAGTGGTATGGTACATCAACAAGCAAGGGGGAACACGTTTATATCCTCTGTGTTAAAAAGCCTTGAGTTTGGCAATGGGTGATGTCTTCACAATGTTTTCTGATAGCAGCTATGTACATACTAAGGCTGTCCAGTGTACTAGCAGACAAAATTGAGCAGAACGGTCTTGATGCCTCATGAGTGCTCCCTCAATCCTACAGTGATGCATTTAATATTCATCCTCTGGGGCCAACCTTGCTGCAACCTTTTTTTCATCTTATCTGAACAACAAATGCAGGAGGTATTTTGCCCTGATCTCTCCACAGGGACAGTCACTGAGAGACACTCTGGTCCACACTTGCCCCCTGGGCCTCCTATCTGTCTTCCCTCCTTTGCCACTAATAAATTTATACAGAAAACAAGACAGTCCAAGGTCAAGGTGATCCTCATTGCTCCCTTTTGGCCCCGACAGACATGGTTCCCCTGCCTGTATGCCTCTTCTTCTACATCCCCCTTGGATGTTGGATCATTATTCAAACCTGCTGACCTATCCATCTGGACATCTTCCTCCAGACCAGGAGTCCATAAAGTTAACCGTATGGTTTCTCCAATTTTAAGCTTAGCCAGAAATACCAGGCTTTCCCCTGCTGTATTTAAGATACTTTCTGCTTCTCAGAAACTGTCCACTGGAAAAGAATTTCCATAGTAAATGGAAAAGATTTTCGTTTTTGGGCCTTCTCTAAGGGCCTGGACTCTGTTTCAGCCCCTGTTCCACCAAAACGAGAATTGTTATCTGATATCTTTAATAAAGGTTCTAGCTTTGCCACCATCAAGGTAAAGTTGGTAGAAATTTAAAATTTTCATGATAGCTAAAAATTTCCAAAGCTCTCCTGAAGGGTACCTTTCTACTAAGCTCTCCCATTAGAGACCCAGCACCTCCATGAGATATCACTCTTATGCTACAAGTTCTGACACAGTCTCCCTTTGAACACACCATCACAGCAGATCTAAAATTTCTTACTTTGAAAACAATCTTCCTAGTAGCAATGACATCAGACAGATGAATCCAGGAGTTATAGGCTCTTTCATTTAAGCATCTGCACCTGATATTTCACAAAGACAGAGTGTCCCTTATAACTAACACTTCCTTTCTTTCTAAGGTGGCATCCAAAGTAAATCTAACTCGGTCCATAAACTTGCTTGTGGTTTTCCCCCAGATATTCAAAGGAGAATACTTGTTGCATATGTTAGAGGTCTACAGGCAGTTGAGATTCTACATTCAAAGAACAAACCGTTCAGAAGAGATAATCAGTTGTTCCATTTCATTTTCTAAACCAAAGTTTGGGAAGGCTTTTACTAAAGTACTTTGTCCAGAGGGTTGTTAGAGTGTATCTACTTTGTCTATGATGAGAAGAATTTATCATTACCAGGTAAACCAAAAGCTCATTTAACTAGGGCAGTTTCCACTTTGACAGCCTTTTACAGGGGGCTACCCATTGATGACATTTGTGCTGCTGCCACTTGGGCTGTTGTACACACCTCTGTGTCTCACTATAAGCTGGACACTCAATCCAGATCATGTTCTACCACACTCGGGGAATGTCCTCCTTTGATACTACCCAGTTTGACAGCTTGGGATTCTGTCTCTTAAATTTGAAATGGATGAAAATAAACAACATTGGATATTAAAGTTATGTCCTTACCATAAAGTTAGATCAATGTCTGATCTTTAACCAGTTCAAACTCCCT
This sequence comes from Protopterus annectens, assembly GCF_019279795.1. Taxonomy (NCBI): domain Eukaryota; kingdom Metazoa; phylum Chordata; order Ceratodontiformes; family Protopteridae; genus Protopterus; species Protopterus annectens. Next base: position 879,537,897 of record NC_056725.1, read on the forward strand.
GCCCCCTTCCAAATTGTCACCTATAGCTTTGAGGTGATTGAGTGGGCTTTTATTTTCCATATGTGCATAATCAAATGAGACTGTACTTGCTATTCCTCAACAGGTTGGAGATGTCTTACTTAGGATTTCTTTCCATAGAACAATTCTGATTTCAGATCGGGGGTGGGCAAACTAGATCTGAGCAACTAAGGTGGAGTCCAGGGATTTATGGTTAAGGGAGCAGTCAGAGTTCTGAATCCAAAGAAGCTTCAAAGTCGGTGCCAAGGTCAGATCTGAAAACCCATAGATTTAAACCAGATGAAAATCGGACAACATGGTCAAACATTATGGTAAGTACATAACTTTCATTTAAACTTCATCATAAGATCACTGCTATAGCATCGTTATGCTATATGGCATGCCTTGCCAAGGACTGAGCCCAGAAGGCCATGTTTTCAAGGCTTTAGGGCTACTTCCACATGCTGTAGCCACTTTTGAGCATGCGGATGATGTTCTTCATGTTTCACCGTTGCAGTCATTACATTTGGATAATCTGCTGGCAGGTTGCCCTCAGTCGGCCTGAATAACAGTCTTGGGTCCTACGTCAGTTGCTGTCTCCTCTTCCATGACGTCAGGTCGTCAGGGATATAAAACATGCAGCTGACGCCATTTTAATCAGTCTTTCTTGCCGTGCGGTGCCCGAAGCAGAAGCAGTTCACAAGTGCCGGTCGGCCGACTCCTGAAATTTTTGTTTTCGAGTTTCAGAACCAAAGTCTTCAAACTAAAGCTAAGTACCACATTGGGGAAACTTTTTATTGCTCCTTACCGATGTCAGTAAAAGTTAATAATTGCATTACTTGTGGGAAGCAAATACCTCATAAGGATTTTTATTTGTACTGTATTTCTTGCCTTGGCCCTGATCACATCGTACCTTGCTGTCAGTTTTGTGCTAAATTTAATCAACACACTATTAAGCCTCGGTATATTTTTGCTTCTAAATATTTTGGTTCAAGATTTAACTGCCCTGAAAAGTCATCGGTTAGCAATCTGACTACCGGAGTTCACAAAAAACGCAAGGAAAAAGACAGAGACAGACCGTCGAAGTCCAAAACCGACGAAGTTTCTCATAAGCCAGTCGCCGGTACTCAGTGAGGCACTTTCGCAGCCCCTGATACCCACTACTTTTGAGTCGCAGGCCTCCACCGAGACCCATTTGGAGTCCAGTATGCCGCGAGATTCACAAAGTATTGAACCCGCGGATGTCTCTCCCTTGGATGGGTCCAGAGCCGCTGAGCAGGCACCGGCTTCTGAGGGTGTTTTCAGGCCTCAACATTTTTATATTAAACTGACGCCATCAACAAAAACAAGGTCAAAAACAAATTCTATGTCTAAAAAAACGAAGCATGAGCCATGGGCTCAGGCCCCTATGCCTAAAAAACAAATGATCAAAATGGCTGAGGATTTAATTACCTTGATCAGGGGTTCCCAACCCCCCCCCCCCCAGTAAGAGGCCTAGGCAAGGCACTGATTATGAATCTTCAGATCAGGTTTCCATTTCTTCTGATTCCTCTTCTGATCATGAATTTTCTATTCCACCTTATGAGGATTCTGATGCAGAGGAATCCATCCCATCTGCAGCTCCTCCTGAGGATTACTCTTTTGGAGAGACTTTGCATACTTTAAGGGAACATTTTCACTGGGAGAGTCAGGACTTCTCTGAATCAAAAAAGAGGCTTAGGGATTTCCTTCTTCCTCAGCATAGGCCTTTCGCAATACCTCCTGTATTAGACATTGTTGATGATGTGTTCTCGGAATCAAGCATGGCTCCTGATTCCCTGCCTCCGGCTCCTAGTAAGCCAGACAGATATTACAGAGTTCCTGACTCCCACAAATTCCTTTTCAAAAATCCTGCTGCTGATCCTGAGACCATTTCTCAGAGTCCCAAGGGTGTTAAGGCTTCTACAGCCAAAAATCCTACCCCTTCTGATAGAGATTCCAGGGCGCTGGATAGATTGGGTAAGAAGGTTTATACGTCTGCAACCTTGGCAATCAGGGCTTTAAACTGCCAGTTTCATATGCTTAAATATCAGCAGCATGTTATGGGCTTACTGAAACAGAACATGATGTTGATTTCAAAGAAGTTATGTCCTTACCATAACGTTCCATGTGGAGTGTTCATCTCACCTTTGTTCTTGCACATGGGTTCGGAGCTGAACCTCGGCTCTGAGTCGGCCGCTTAGCAAAGCTCTGCATCGAGAAGAAGCTCGAGACCAACCTATCTCCCACAATCCCCTCTGCCCTTACCTCAGATCTAGTTTGCAAAACAACACCAGATCCAGCAACAATAATGTAAACATACATACATACAAGGGCGTAAGTGAAACCAGCAGCACAACAGAGAGAAATCAGTAGCGGGAGAACCAGACCAGACCTCTAAACTGGACGTTCTTCCTGACCTGAGGGTGGGAGGGTGGGAATGTAAGAACAAAGGCGAGATGAACACTCCACATGGAACGTTATGGTAAGGACATAACTTCTTTATGTGAGAGTGTTCAATCTCGCCGTTTGTTCTTACACATGGGTAGCGTCCCTAGCTCCGTGACCCTGAGAGACTCACGGAAGAACGTTCCTGAGCACAGTGGAACCAAAGGTTGCCCTGTCCCTGGAAATCTTATCCACTTTGTAATGATTGTTGAACGTATGTGGCTTAGACCAAGTGGCGGCCGCACAAATAGTATCTAAAGGTAGGCGGGCCGCATGAGCCAAAGATGTGGAGACTGATCTAGTAGAATGTCCTTTTGGCGTGGTGGACAAACTTTGATTAGTAGCAGCATAAACAAAGGTAATACAATCAGACAGCGATTTGGAGAGAGTACGCTTCGTCACTGCCATGCCCTTTTTGTAGTCCGCAAAGGCTATAAAGAGCTGGTCTGCTTTTCTGTGATCTTTTGTTCTATCCAGATAGAATCTGAGTTGTCTATGAACATCCAACTTGTGCAACATATATTCTAGCTTATTGGAATGGTTTTTGAAAAATGTGGGGAGTTCAGTGGATTGATTAATGTTGTTGACTGAACAAACCTTGGGGAGAAAAGAGGGGTTGGTGCGTAAAGACACCCTATCCAGGTGAAAAATTAAATATGGGTGTTTGATGGAAAGAGCTTGAAGTTCCGACACTCGTCTGGCTGAAGTGATAGCTACTAGAAAGAGAGTTTTCCAGGACAAGAACTTTAAGGAACAGGAAGAGGCTGGTTCAAAGGGTGGTAGCATTAGCTGGGATAAAAGGAGGTTCAGATTCCACGGGGCTGTAGGAAACCTGACTGTTGGTCTAAGATGAAAGGATCCTTTTAAAAAGGCTTTACAAAGCCTATGAGCCGTAATAGGCGCACCATTCTCCCCTACATGAAAGTTGGAAATAGCAGCCAACTGAACCCTCAAGGTGGCAGTAGAAGCTCCTTGGTGAAATAGCATGGATAGGAACTCTAAAACTTTGTTTAGTGGGGCTATTAAGGGATCTAAATGTTGTGCAGTTGCCCAATACACAAAACGCTTCCACTTACTAGTGTAAATTTTTGTAGTGGAAGCTTTATGCGAGGCTACTAGAATGTTCTGAACCGCCGGAGAAAGAAGATCAGACCTGGCTAAGAAGGGAAGCGGAGCAGCCAAGCTGCTAATCTGATGGACAGGAGCGACGGGTGGGGAGCTCCTGACGAATGAGTCAGTAGATCTGGCACCGGGTCCAGGATCCAGGGCTCCCATATTTGGTGTGCTTGAAGAAAGGAAAACCAAATTTGACGAGGCCAGAATGGGGCGATGAGAATTACAGTCCTTTCCAGATCCTTGGCTTTCTGGAGAAATCTCGGTATCAGAGGTATAGGGGGAAAGGCGTACAGGAGACCCAGGGGCCAATCGTGAATTAGAGTGTCCCTGGGGACATCCCCTGGCGGGGGTAATAGGGCAAAGTAGCTTCTGCATTTTGCGTTCATTGGAGATGCAAACAGATCGCAGCAAGGCTGGCCCCACTTGCGGAATATCATGTCCGCTATTGTCTGGTTGAGGGACCACTCGTGAGGTAACAGGATGGCTCTGCTCAACCTGTCCGCTATAACGTTGGATAACCCCGGGATGTGTGTTGCTATCAGAAAGCGACCCGTGGACTCTGCCCATTGCCAAATTCTTATGGCCTCTCTGCATAACTGGTAAGATTTGGTTCCACCTTGTTTGTTTATGTACCAAACTACGGACATGTTGTCCGTTTGAACTGCAATAGTCCTTAGAGGTAGAAGGGAGGAAAAGTGTTGCAATGCTAGAAACACTGCCCTCATCTCCAGGACATTGATGTGCAGGTTTTACTCTAGATTGGTCCATTCGCCTTGGACTGTCTGTCCCTGAAAGATGCCCCCCCACCCTATCAGGGAAGCGTCCGTGGTAACTGTAGCTGTTGGTGTGGGTAACACAAACGGTCGGCCGTGGATGAGATTGCAATTCTGTAACCACCAAGACAGGTGTGTTTTGCAGGTGTTTGTGATGAGTATTTCGTGTGTCAGGGGTAACTGTTGGAACGACCATTGTGCGAACAGCAGCCATTGAAGAACTCTTATGTGTAGTCTTCCCAAGGGAATTGCAATGAGGGAAGCTGACATGAGTCCCAAGACTTTCAGAACCAGTTTGGCTGGGGATTTCTTGGACAACAGAAGTAGAGATATGTGCTTTTGTAGGGAAGCTATCCTTTCTGGGGGAAGTCTTAGAAGCAAGGAACGGGTATCCAAATCTGCCCCTATGAATGAGATATACTGTGATGGCTGTAAGGCAGATTTTTCGAAATTTATCGAAATCCCTAGCTGAACACAAAGGCCGAGTGTGTAGTCCCTGGCCTGTATCAGTCGACGCTCGGTGGTGGCAGTAAGGAGCCAGTCGTCCAGATACGGAAACACCCGGAATCCTAGGCGTCTCAAGTGAGACGCTACCACTGCCATGCATTTGGTGAAAACCCTGGGGGCTGAGGTTAGACCAAAGGGCAGGGCCCGAAACTGAAAGTGGCTGGCTCCCAGCCAGAAGCACAGGTGATCTCTGGACGCTCTGGCCATTTTGATGTGGTAATATGCGTCCTTGAGATATATTGAGCACATCCAGTCGTCCTTCTGTAAGAATGGAAGGATCGATTGAAGCGTGACCATCCGGAACTTTTCTTTCTTCACAAAGGTATTGAGCTTGCTTAGGTCCAGAATTGGCCTCCAGTCCCCTGTCTTTTTTGGAACTAAAAAGAACCTTGAGTAAGTTCCAAATCCTCTTTGGTCCGCCGGGACTGGTTGGATGACTTTTTTTCTAGCAGCTTTGAAATTTCTATAGCTGCAGGTTCTCGCAGATGGGGCGGTACATCTGGGAATCTTTTCTGCGGTAACGGGGGAATTAGAAATGGAATTTTGTAACCTCTGGTAATAATGCTTTTTACCCATCTGTCTGAGGTAAGACTTTGCCAGGCCTGAGGGTATAAAGCTAAGCGACCCCCGACTGCCTCCAGAGCAGGGCAGTCGGGCCTCCCTTCAGGAGTGCTGGAAAGGCTTCCCAGGGACAGTATCCCTGTTGCCTTGGTTCTGCGGACCCCCTCTGCTGCCAGGGCGACGTCTTCCACTTCTGCCCCCCCTCTGCCTCTGGAGGGGGCATCACCCTGTGTGCTCGGGAAAGAACCCTGGGGTTTACAAAACCACATTTTTCCACCTCGTTGCCCTTTGGGGTACGGTCTGGATGGGATGGAAAAACGGACTCCGACAGCAGACAGAGTCTTTCCCTCTTGCTCACACCGGGTAAGGGTCTCCTTTACTTTGGGGCCAAAAAGAGTGGCACCATCAAAAGGGGCGTTCGAAAAGGAAGACTTGAAGGCTTCCGCAAAGGAGCATAGGCGCATCCAGGATTGTCTACGGAGAGCAATCGCTGAAGCCGCAGCCCTACTCGACCCCTCGGCTGCATACGAGATGAGCCTCATGGACGAGTTTACAATAGATGTAAGGGTATTGAGCTGTGCTGTAACCTTATCCAAGACAGCAGCATCTGTAGTACCATGGAGGGTATCTCCCAACTCTTTGACTAGATCCCTCTGTAAACGTGTGAAATGTGTCAAATAGTTCAGCGATCGCATGGAAAAAGTCGCTGAACTGAAAATGTGCTTCCCATATCTGTCCATGGTCCTAGAATCTCTGTTAGGCGGATGGACAGATGAGGAAGATTCAGGCATCTCCTTTTTAGTGGCAGCTGCCACCACCATAGCGTCCACTGGAACTCCCTTTGTGAGGTATGCCTTATCCTGAGGGGCCGTAATATACTTATTAGGCTTTCTGGGAACTGGCTCCACTGTGTCAGGTGTCTCCCATGCCCTTCGAGCAATCAAATCCATTAACTCTTCGAAGGGCGGAGTGACCCAGGAGGAAGAAGGGCGAGCACCGAATGCCTTCAGCAAGACTGACTCATCCTCAGAAGGGGGTAGGGCTTGCCAATCACCTCTCTGTTTTAGGATCACCAGGATGTCAGAGAAGGAGACATCCTCCGAGGGTGATTTTGGGGACCCTTCTGACTCATCTAAGTCAGTGTCTGATGTTAAGGACTCTTGTGGAGAATCCAAGTGCCTCCTCTTGCACAATCTTTTCCTCGGGACGTCATCGGGGGGGGCATCCAATGAAGCCTCCGAGGAAGAAGGGGCTCCCTCTGGGAGCGGCTGAGACACTGGTGCTCGACACTTTTGAGTAGCCATAGGTGCAGAAGAGGACAACGGGCCTTTATGGGAGGGAGATGTTGCTTCTGCTGACGTAGTTGTCTGGGAAGACAAAACCTTCCTCATAAGGTCGAAGGCCCCTGGACCCCGAGCCGAGGAATCCCCCGGTTCTGAAGAACGCGGAGGTATCTCCGACGTGGAAGCCAAGGGCACTGACCCTGAGGACGGAACCTTGGTGATCCATGCCGAAGCGCCGAGAGGGAGAGTCTGCACCGAGACATCGGTTCGACTCTTGGTCCCGGAACCAAGGATAGATTGTCAGCTCCGTGAGTCCGGGAGAGGTTCCGATGGAGTCGAGGTCAACGGTGCCGACTGAGAAAGAGACGGTTCCGGCACCAAGGGCTCCACTATCAACAGATCAGCGTCTCTCGGCTCCGAGGGCTGAGTAGGCCCCGGAGGAGGACCAGATGGAGACAAGGGAAGGCCTTCGAGTCTCGACACCAACTGAGAGGAGACTGCAGTGAGTTTGGACAGGGCCGTGTTCTCCATCAACTTCTGCACCACATGATCTATGTCGGTGTCGGAGAGGGGCCTGGAAGACCGCGTTGAAGGAATCGAGGATGGTGCTGACCTCAAAAGAGCAGGAGGTGGCAGTTCCGTCACCGGTTCCAAGACTCGAGGCTCGGTGACAGACACTAGCTCGATACTCGGCCCCGAAGTCTGTGGAACTGGTGAATGAACTTTAAAAGAAGAACTTGGAGCCGATGACGTAGGCTCCGAAGTCTTCGACTCCTTCAAAGATTTAGAAGTCTGGTCTGACTTATCTAAAGCCTCCTGAAAAGCAGGCTTTAGAAGACCTCTGTCCATAAGCTTCCTGTGCCTATCTGTCATGACCCTTCCACTAAAGGAGTGACATATGGAGCAGTCCTCCTGAAGATGGAGAGGGCCAAGACAGTAGACACAGGAGCTATGGGCTGTCTGTGACAGACATCTTCTGTCCGCACTGACATCTTTTAAAGCCTGACTTAACCTTCTCAGACATGTCAAGTCAAAAATGTCACAATCAACAGTAAAACAACAATCACTACTCTTAGACTTAGCCAAAGGCTGTGAAGAAAAAATAAGAAGTGATGATTATCAGTTTAAGTGTCGAATCCGATATTTAGTGAATGGGGTAGGCCCTAGGAATCCTAACTAAATAAAACTGTTCGAAAACACTAATATATTTAGTCAATCGGAACCAGAGACCATACACACACACTAACAAGTCTTTACAAATCTAAGAAATTTGTATCAAAATTCTATTAGAAAAAAAGCGAAATCTTATCTGACGTTGGCTCAGAGCTCTTCAAACGATGTGATCAGTTGCAGCGGCAAACTAGATCTGAGGTAAGGGCAGAGGGGATTGTGGGAGATAGGTTGGTCTCGAGCTTCTTCTCGATGCAGAGCTTTGCTAAGTGGCCGACTCAGAGCCGAGGTTCGGCTCCGAACCCATGTGTAAGAACAAACGGCGAGATTGAACACTCTCACATTGATGATTATGTGGAAAATAAAGAGTTACAAGATTTATTGCATTCAGCAGAACAGGTTGGAAAGCATACTTTGCAATGTGGTTTTGATTCCTTAGAGGCCTCTTGCAGGGCCGCCATAACTGGATCTGTGATACAAAGGCATGCCTGGCTCAAGGAGCAAAGTCTGCCTGATCATGTTAAAGCTAAATTGTTGGATGCCCCTTTACAGCATTATAGTCTGTTTGGTAAGACAGAAGAGGTTTTAAAGAAAATGGAAGACAAAGCTAAATCTATGCAAACTGTAAAAGATTTCTTGCAAGTGCAGCCACCCAGGTTCAGTAGGCAATGGTCTACTAAAAATTGGTCCTTTCCTGTGTCCAACAGAGCCACTCAGGGCAAACCCAGGCACTCAAAAGGCTCTGGATATTAATCACAGGGATCTTACAGGTCAAAGCAGTGGGGTGCCTCCACCTCCAAATCTGGAGGTAACAAAGCACAGCCCTACAGTAAGCAGTCTCAATGACTTACCATCTCCAAGCACTTATCTTTTGGCAGCCCCCTTGGGGGTAAAACTAGCACTTCATGCTCAAAATTGGCAGTTAATTACCCAGGACAAGTGGGTATTAAACATAGTATCCCAGGGGTACAGATTTCATTTCCATACTTTGCCAATTCCAAACGGATGGCCAGATCTGCTACAGAACCAGTGGGCAGAGGCCCAGAAACAAGTCATGTCCCTCATGGATATGGGGGCTATTCAACCTGTACCAGAAAATGAAAAAGGACAAGGATTTTATTCAAGACTTTTCCTGGTACCCAGAAAAGACAAATCATGGCGTCCAATACTGGACTTATCGATTCTGAACACATTCCTGGACATTCCAAAATTCAAAATGCTGACTTTACAACAGCTACTGCCTCTGCTAGGCAAGAATGCCTGGTTGGTAACTCTAGACTTAAAAGAGGCATACCTGCATATCCCAGTAAGGGAATCTTGCAGAAGATACTTCCGCTTCAAAGCAGGTTTTTTTGCATTACCAATTCTCTGCACTGCCCTTTGGCTTATCTACTGCGCCCAGGGTCTTTACAAAGTGCCTGGCACCAGTAATTGCATTCTGCAGACAAAGAAACATTCAAATTTATCCTTATCTGTACGATTGTCTCATTCAGGCAGAGGACAAGGACACTCTTCTTCAACATCTGGCGTTTGTAAAAAGGCTTCTAGCATGCATAGGGTACACCATAAACGAAAAGAAATCACAACTGGTACCCTCTCAAATAATTACATTCCTGGGTGCAAACTTGAATACAACTGCCCAGATGGCTTACCTCATGCCAGACAAACAAATGCAATTGACAACATACTTCAAACAAATGGCAACAAAAACCCAGTTATCTGCAAGACAAATTCTGCAGGTTTTGGGGTTCGTGGCATCCTGCACTCTACTAATTCCATATGCGAGACTGCATATGAGGTAACTTCAATGGTACCTAAAAAGCTTATGGAATCAACATTGTCACAGCCTGGAAACAGTGATTCCTCTCATTCCTTGCCTACAACAGGAGCTTTTTTGGTGGGCAGAGACATGTCACCAAAACAAGGGACTGTCATTCACTCTATCCCCTGCCACCCAAACCCTAACTACAGACACTGCCCCAAACC